>NW_021137476.1:103656-147836 GCF_004193835.3 Ostrinia furnacalis | reverse complement strand
CTCCAAATAGCATCTGCATAGCATAATCCTACCCGGCGATCCTCCCCTCGTCGCCCTGTGGAAAAGCGATCACCGGGTTGTCTGTGGAACTTGGAAGGGTGTGTTTTATTAAGTATCCGGTTCTAGTTGTCATAAGGTCAAGGTACAACTCCGGGTCGTCCTGTTACCGAAGATCACGGCTATTCGAATAGATTAACTTCCCTGCAGGGGTGCACCACATAACCCAACACGCTCGATCCCATTTGGCCGGACACACTTTCCTGGGTCATGCCCGGCCTCGGAAGATCAACACGTCGCAGCCCCACCTAGGCACAACAGAGAGGCCAGCACGCCGGTCTAAACCTAAGCGCACAGGGGTCTGGGCCCATCGCCCATAGCACACCTGCACGTTGCGAGGGCGGCCGGAAGCAGACCTAGCCTAGCAGGCGTTCCAGTCCAATCCGGCGCGCGCCGCTCCGTCGCTGACGTCATGAAGGCTTCGGCTGATACCACGACGTCGGGATACCCATAACTACTCCCGCGTAGATGGTTAGTGCGTATAGACCAAATGGCCAGACTCAGATCAAATACCAAGATCTCGTTAAGCGTGTTAATTGAAGTATCCGCGAACGCCGACCAGGGCCAGGCCCACCTCTCTCCTAGGTGGTCTCAACCTGCCCTGTCGCTCCGCCACAAAGTAACAGTCGGGGGCCGTCGGGAACCCAGGCCCACCTCTACCGGGATGGAGCCACCTGCCCCTTCAGCCCCCAACTCCGAACAGTATCACACGTAATGTAACAGTGTAAAGTATATAGTATATGCCCGTGATCACCTCCCGAAGTGATCACGGCCCAGTAGTATAGCATGGCAGACGGACAAGAATGTAGGGCCACTGATGGAAAACTAGCATCCTATACTAAGCATTAGGATTGCAGGTAAAGGTAACAATAGTAGCAGCAAGGACAGGCTATGCATCAGGATAGGATTAACAGGAAAGTAGTAACATGCTACACTACTCTAATGCAAGCAGTAGAGAGAAGAATAGGCGATATCTGGTGATCAAGGGGGGGGGCTTGCCTGGTTGCTCTGGCAAGTAGGGGTNCTGAGAAAGAGTCCTTTATATATTTATTAATAACCAGCGTTTTTTGTATGCAGTTTGACAGATTTTTGACGTTTGTTAATCGTCATTTTTATTGATACCTTTAATCATGGACCTATAAAAAAAGTCGGACGGATTCTCATCAACAAAATACTGTGACATTAGGATACACCAGCTTGCCTGTACGTACAGGCCGGCACGCACACATTCACACCCTGTTACACCACTTCGAGTGCAAACTTCACACAGTTGACACATTTAAGCAGCGAAAAAACAACACGAATACGACATGTCTTGTGTGATGAAATTGTGTAAAAACCGTTCTGTTCGAACAAACAAAAATTAAGGAATCACATTTCACAGGCAAAATAATAATCCAATCACTTATTTCCCGACATTAAAATATTGAAATTAATTGAAATCAAACGTCATTCACTCGAAAAAATAATACGTCAAAGACCAGTGTTCTCAGTTATTTACGTGGGAAAATTACCCGAAATATGGGAAATTAATAATGATTTTAGGACTTTTTAGTTATGTATTACGCATACTATGGAAATAAAATAATTTATCATAATAATTGTGTTTTAATGGGATATATTTTCATGGGCAAATTTGATCCTTCCCAAAAATGTGGAACTGCGAAATTCAAATTTTCTTACATTGATTGCAAGTCAGTGTCAGGTTGTATGTTAAAAAAAATCTATCAGAGATAATAATAATATATTGATGATGCATAAGATTATGATTATAATGTACACAAGATTCGTAATTTGTAACTGCGTGAATCATTTTTGATCCACATTATGTGCATACCCTGACACACTGACTTGCAAACAATGTAAGAAAATTTGAACATTGAAAATTTCGCGCCTACCTCAACGCATACACCTTTCATCCCTTTAAAATGGCACGGAATAATTCTGTCTACATTTCCAAGTAACATCTGCCGATCTATGATTTTCTTAATGTTTGTGCTAACATGGCATCCCTAAATTCACTCACACAATAGACAAACGCCAAAATTTTGCGTCACAGTTTTGTTGTAGCGCGAGTTCCGTCCGCCTTTTTTTATAGGTCCATGCCTTTAATATTAATCTTCAAGCTGTCCTTCTGATGTAGGTACAAAATAGCAGGTAAGCTAAAATAGAGTTCTTCAGGCTGGATATCCTGTAAAAATAATAAAAAAACGTATGCAAAGCCCTCTTAAGACTGGATTGTACCATTTTTTTTTTAATGGCAACCAAACCTCTCTGGGAGGTTTATTTCTGCCAATGTCGAGTGAAAAATAATTGACAAAGTTATCAATAGAACGTGGGTGTTTCAGTTCTATTGATTTTTCATGGATTCCGTGGAGTTAAGTATGCCCGTAAGCAGGTTTCGAGACGCCACCGGGTCCAAAGCGGGTTGTTCATACGACAACCCACTCGACACTCGATGCGCGCTCAAATTCGAAGTATTTAAATGTTTTTTATAATTTATCACTTCACTGCACTTTAGAACACAAAATAACACCAAATTTGTACACTAAAGTCCATTAGATAATAAATTGAAACCATTAAAACAGATCGACCATGCTTCCCGTTCAACTACCCTCCACGGAATCTCTTGTACCATTTTGCTTTAACTTTAACAAACGTCAAAATCTGTCAAAACTCCATACAAAAAACACCGGCTATCGATAACTTTAACCTTATAGTTAAGTGATACAAGTACAGTTAAGAAGCCAATTTTGTTCAATTTATTAAAAAAATCACTGTACCTTAATAAAGTTTTATTCTGTGCTATTTTTGTGACATATCGTCAATAAATAAATTTGCGATAAAATACAATTGTATAAATGGGATTATTATCATGTGCTAGCAATTCTACTTTGTTTTTATCACACTAGCTTTTCTATAAATAAATATTGAAGGCTATAAACACGCATACATTTTGCCAGGCATTTGCATGATTGCCTCGCTCGCTCAGTGAGCAGCCATTGAGAGCTCGGAAAACATTCGAACTAGAATATTGATAAAATGTGGGACGTCAGCTTTAATTGCAGTTTTCACAACCGAAAAATTTTGTTGCAGCAATACTGTAATAAATTGTTCGTCGAATGGTATAAAAATATTATTTTTGCTCTCGCAGATATTGAAGTCTGGCGGTATTTTAAGCAATTACCATCATCAATTCTGGATAAATGTGTTGGTAGTCGCGCATTCAACTTAATTCATATTGGTATTAAAAAAACTACCATTTTTCGCTGCAGTGATAGGTTGTTGTTCCATAATAAAGAATTTACATAACTAATGCTTTTGCAACTCAGCATCGTCATTTCAGCCACAGAACGACCACTGCTGAACATAGGCCTTCCCCAATGGTTTCCATATCGCCCAGTTGGTAGCCTATCGGTCCACCTTGTGGACATCCCATGCTGCGTTTTCCAGAACGTGGTCTCCACTCTAAAACCTTGCTAACCCATCGAACGTCTGTTCTGCGTACTATTGCCCTGTCCATTGCCATTTAATTTAAGCTTGCTAATCCGTCGGGCTATCTTTTATTTCTTTTTTATGTCTAAAACTCTGACAAATAGTCTGTTGAAAGTGCACTTCTTTGGAACACAGGAAACCAATTTACTTATAACTTTTCACGGCTGAGTTTTTTTAATCCTATTCACAGTAGGTATCCTATTGTCAAACTAAAGTGCTGTGCGACGTTATAAATGCATGATGACAATCAAAATAAAAGTCATAAATACTGCAATATTTTGTTCCTATTTTACCTTTTTTAGTTGGCAGAACTCCAGCACTCGTTAACTGTGATATTTTATAGGAAATAGGTTATTCTATTCACAATTACTTTCAAAATACAATTTTTCGCCCGTTTCTCAGAACTCATGACGGGGTAATGTACTCGTAGCTCATATTTTGATGTGTAATTAAATGAGATGACAGTGACAATCTTTTGACGCACGTTGTCTTCAAGATGTAAGACGATCTGGCCATTAAGGCACAGTAAAGATAAGTTCAACAGGTTCACTGAGTTAAAGTTACTTAAGAGCGCGATAGAGTTTCAAACCTCACTAATAGGATCGCAAATAGGAAAATTATTCCCAAAATATCTTCACCAAATGAGGCAAATGGGAAAACTACTTCCCAAATATCTTTGTTCATAGAATGGATGTCACAAAGCGGGCGAGCCAGTTTAGTTTTTTAGTGTGACGTTTCTTTTGAGTGAGATTTTATAACCCAATCGAGTTAACTGCGCACCTGCGTACATTTAAAACTGACTCTTCTTTCTTTGGGTATAAAGGCATGAGGTATCCATTCGCTCTAGTTGGCAATTACTCTATCATTCGTAAACTGGAGCAGGAGACGTATTTTTGAATAATTCGAATTGCAATTTGTTATACGAATTTATACCAATCGTTTGGGGTCTCGTGTATAACGTAAAACTTGGAAAGCGACTTGGAATTCTATTGCTATAAAAATAGGTTCCTTTATGTCATTTTTGCCAAAATAGTACTAGTGAGTGTACTGAATATGCCTCTATTATCTCATTACAGTGTCAATTAAGATGTAACTCGAGACTAAATTTTGTGTTATTATGAAAGTAAATCATAATTACATGGCTCCGGTTTCATGTGGTATGTATGTCATCATAATAATGTGTACCTCGGCTGAAATTGGTCTAAAACTTGGAAACCATTATAGTCTGATCTGCGAGCACGTAGAATTTTGTCCAATGACTCCAAGCTACCCATCCTTATCGCTCGCGCGTAATTATGTTGTTGCGCTCACACACTCACTGCGAGTGCCAGTCGCACAGTCGCAACAACTTAACTAGCTTGGTGTCATTGGACAAAATTCTACGTGCTCACAGACCGGGCTTTAGTAAAATTACTAGAAAGTTATACGTTGGAAAAAAAAAATCTCGTTCTTCTTTTATCAATGTACAAAATTGATGTTCTTTCAATTAGACCATTAATAATCATATTCATTTAGGTGCAAACAATATGTTGATCCAACCCTAAAATTTCGACCTTATTAAGAACGAATGCACAAAGTGGTTAACTCGGTGTGTCCTACTTATCAACCGAACCCAATAAGGGTTAGCAAGAATCCAACAAAGGCTTTCGGATTCGATTATTACCAATAATAACTAAGTGATTACTATTTCCTACTATGTGTAATTTATATTTGGGGAAAACCTTAATACAATTAGATCCTTTGTAGTCCGATTATAATATGAATAAATACACTTATTATTCCAGGTCATATTAATAATATTATACACTATAGTCTGGTCGCCGAGTACGTAGAATTCTCACACACTCACTGCTGCCGCCCGTCACACAGTCGTGACAGCAATGTAATTACGCGCGAGCGATAAGGATAGGTAGCTTGGGGTCATTGGACAAAATTCTACGTGCTCGGCGACCAGACTTTAGAAGTTCCTTCGTTCGTTTCAGCCAAATGACGTCCACTGCTGGACAAGGGCCTCCCCCCAAGGATTTCCATAACGCCCGGTTATGCGCTTCCCGCATCCAGGTACTTCCCGCAACCTTAGCCAGATCGTCGGTACACTAGAAGTATTTTCTTCTTCTTGTCGTGTCGACAACGAACCTAGACAGTGACAGCCCAAAACTCTGCTAAGACTGGCATTGTCAGTAGCATTCATTAATTTAATCTTCCTGCGTGCGGTTGTTTGGGCACACAGGGCACGACAACATGTGCTACAAACAAGAAGTACAAAAATGAAATATTGACTTACCATTCGAATATACATTGTTCTAAAAATATCCTAAACTGAAATATACTACTGTAATTTGTTTACAATTTCCCACAAACGATTTGTCACTGCCATCAAAATGCGTCATCACAGAATAAATTTCAATTCGCGGCTTCAAATCTTCCCAAACTTCGACTTTAATTGACAGCATTAAATTGTTTTAACCGAAATTTCCCGGGAAAAATGTGGGAATTTTACCCTTTCAGTGACGGGAGCGATTTTACTAAACGCCAATAAACTTTTTTATCAGTACGAGGCAACGATTTATGTCGTATTTTGAGTTACACGGATTTGTTACAATGAAGTTGGTACCAGTTGGTCTACTCAGTAAATAAATATGATCTTAATTTATCAACTCCCTATTTTTCACGATTGGATGATACTTATTAACATCCATATATTTATCATCCATGAAAAATTGATTGATCGTACTAAGTTGTTTATTATACAATTCACATAATATACAAGGGCAGCATATCATCATTTAATTGCTTTAGTAATACAACTATTCGTGAGATTCCAATGAAAGTTTAAGGGTATTTCTCATCGCCACGGTTCTCATCGTCACCTTCGTGGCGAATTTTATTTCTAACTTATTTCAACTTTTTGTAAACAAAAATTGTAGCGCTTGATGTGAAGATTGTATTCTCAGTAAATCAGTCAAATAGTGAGTCTCGTTTGGAAGCTTTAACGTTTTGAATTTTTTGATGCCACGAAAGTGATTCTGTACTTCACAGCAATATTTTTTTCAAACTTTATTACTGTAAATGACTCTTAAGTGTTTATAAAACATATGTTTTGTCTTATTTTCATATATAAATAGCAATAACATAATATAAATAGGTACCTACTTAAATACAAGATAAAATTTTACCGATCACGTCACCTACTAAGTTACAAGATTCTACGCAATTGGTTTTAAGGGTGACACTGGTGGCATTCTGAAATGCTAAAGAAGCAAAAAACGGATTATCAGTACCTACCTCAATAAAAAGAACTCTAACTGATTATATTATCAGTCCCTCAACAAAAATATTTTTTTTATTTAGGCCTCGTATTTTTGTTGTACAACTTTTAACTCAAACTTCGGACTAAATCTATCTTACAAACAGATACACAGTCACATATACAGACATACATACAGTCATACAGACAGATAACAAAAATGCGAGACCCTTATTTATTTATTGATGTACTGATCTCTACTTACCACGTATAATTTATTAGTTATTAAAATATTGTAAAAACATAAACACCAGTCACTATATTTTAAAATAAACCAAAGCAAGAAATCACTTTCGTGGCCTAAAATCACCTTCGTGTATAAAACACCACGAAGGTGATGCCACGAAGGTGACGAAAATTTTAGTTTTTTATGAATTATCCTTAAATTTGAATTTAACGGTTCAAGTCGAATACTACACAAATAAGTCTAACATGTTAAGTTTTCAATGGCAAAGTTTCAATTAAATTGTTTAAATTTTAGAGGTAGAAAATATTGTTCAAGCAAGCGACGGTATGTCTATGGATAATCACAAAAAGTTACGTATTTTTTTCGCGGAGCGACGATCGACCTATCTCACCTCCCCAATGGTCGAAGCGCGACTGTCGTTAACCGAATAAAACGCTGTGATTGGTTGCTGGTGTTCGGTTTAACGACAATCTTGTATTATTACTCAAAATTTTAGGTACCTAAAATCGTGTGACCAACGTATTTCGCTTTCTCAATTCACAATAATTATAAGAAGATATTTTTATGACTATTGTATGGAAAGTATATTTAATTACGATGATTTTAGTATATGCTAAACACAAATTGAATGAAAATTGTGAATGCAGTAACCAAATGTTTCATTGCAACCGAAGGTGTGACACGATGAGAACGCGAAAAATGACCCCGTTTTTTATCGTTTCATGTGTTTTTTTTGTATTATTTTTGCTTCTATTACGATAAAATTTATTTTGTATGTAGCTAAATAGATATTTTATCATCTGATTTCAAAGTTATTGTTCTAACTTATACCGTTTATGAACTATTATTGTGTGACCATCAAATTTGAGTGTAAATGAGAAGTACCCTTAACTTTTCCCCGGAACAAACTTGACCTTCACTGGTCGGGCTTATAATGGCGGTCAAGCTAGATCCTGGCTACACAGGAGTTGCAACGGTTGGAAAGAGAGGTGGGAATAGTCCCGTATTATGAGGTTTTTATGACTTATAAAATTGATAAAGGTAGCAGGAAGGCGCTGGATGCAGGCCGCTACCAACCGTGTGATGTGGAAGTCATTGGGGGAGGCCTATGTTCAGCAGTGGACGTCCTGTGGCTGAAATGATGATGATGAAAATTTGATTATCCATATTATACTAGTATGGATATGAAGTATCGTGCAGTGACATTACTATACCTTTCTGTGTTACTGCTCCAGCAGTAAGCCAAGCTTATTTAACTATAGGAACGCTTTGCGGGACCTGGAGTGCATTCAGTTCATGTTTCACGCTGCCAATGAATTCCGTCCATTTCTGTTGATTGAATTTGGTCAGTAAATTGATGATTTTCAGTTTTATCTACATTAAAAAGTATCACCACTGTACGAGCGCTCTGGAAGGATAGTATTAATTAATGGAACTCTTTGATCTAGAGATTTCATTTTCTAACCAAAAATGAGTCAAACAAAGATCATAAATCAGTATGTGTATCGAGTTGACGTGCTGATTAAACCAAATAATTCAATGTGTGGTGAAATTATACTTACAAAAACCATGAGCAGGTGCTAGTACCTACCTATTTACTTAACAATAGGACTTGGTCTCAAATAATATATGGCGTACTAAACTTGACCTCTAAGAAAAAACTGGAGCATACCACATCTTAAATTTTAAAGTAATACGAGTAGCAAAAATGGTTTCAAGTATGAATTTTACATTTAGGTGTCGCAGGTCGGAGCGAAGCAATTGTGAGACAACTCCACAATGCACTTTATACCAGGAAACTTAAAGTCCACATTTAGTTATAAAATAGACATTAAACTGTCCTCACACAGAGCTAAGTTGGTCTTAAATTGGACGCGATAGAGTCTAAAATCCGACGCCAAATTGTTTTGAAAATGTAGAGAGAGTTTATTATGCTAGTGTAATATTATTTGGTGTTACTGCCGAAAACGCATGTTTTATTTGTATTAAGCAGAAACTAACACTAACGTGATAAAATATTCGTACGTTTTACGTTTAAATAAAAGTTATTAATACTTTTGTGTGAATACACAATTCATAAAAATAAGGTATTGTTTAACGTTTCAAAAAAAAACATTTTTATTTTTCATTACACCTACTTTATAAAATGAACATTTTGTATTTTTAGATAGGTACATTAAAAAATATAGGTACATAGTTATTGTAAGTGGATTTAGTTCTGCATATTTGTCCGAAGGTGATATGAGCTATAAATTAACCCATATAGAGTTTGCAACAAAACTTTGAGCAGTAGGGGCGATTTGAGTGAATACTCTGTAAATTTAACTATTTAGCATTAATTAATGTCCAATCATTGATGGAAGTAGTCTACAGTAAGAGCCAGAGCATACGATGCATTGCGGCGGCAGTGAGACACCGTAGCGGTGTCGTAGCGTCGTCCCACCTAAAAATATCTGTAATGGGCTCACGATACGGAGAAATCTTTGCGGTGCGACACCGCAACGTATCGTGTGCTTTGGCCATAAGCACTGGTGATCGCTCGCAAATAACAAGTGTAGTACATCCCTACATGACGTCATCATTAGTCCACTATGACGCTATCAACCATTCATTATTTCCTGTATTAATGGTAGCCTCACTGAATCCACTTTCGTGTTATTATACGGCCGCGTTCAAAACGCATTCTTGCTCGCATGAACATGCAACTACTCGCGTAACTATTTCATAACTGTGAGCTTATTAACACATTGTTATGCATGTGTTTACGGATCAAGATTGAGGTTACGATCGTTGCAGACTTGTTCGTAGAATTTTCTATTTGCCCACAAAGAACAATTCTTACCTCATGGAATGTGATGATCAGGCCGAAGATAAATAGATTTTGACACACAATAAGCAAAAAGTTTAAAAGAATGTAACTTAAACAGGAGAAGCAGAAAAATAGTGAAATTACAAGCAATAAAAAAAGAAAATCCTGCGCTAAGGTTTCAGTCTGCCGCAGCGATGCAAAAACAGAAAGCTCAGTGAAAACACTGTCATTAAAAATAGAAAAATAACAGAACAAAAACACGCGAGAGTGGTAGAGATGATAAAGATGATGGTGATCCAAAGGTAGAAGTGACCTTTACTACAGAGTTACTGGCTATCTTACCTCCAACAGCCGAAACACAACGTGCAAATTATAATACGTAACATCATGAATCTTCTATAATGATAAAAAGTCACAGGTCCCTGTAATTATATTGTCCTTCAAAAATAGAAGACCTCAGCATCTTAATAAAAGAAAACAAATCTAACAAACCTTACCAGATCGTTACTAAACAAATATTAATGTCATGTAAACTTGCACAGTTAACACCTACGTGTTTACTATGAGCAAATTGTATTTTTGCTGAATTTATACAGACATCACGTCAAGTTCAATTTTAAAGCAACTTATACCCTTGTTATAGGTGCTATTTTTCTGATTTGCTGACTGTACCTTCAAAGTTGCCCCGAGAAATTCCTCCACCTCTTGTACATTAGTCATTTTAATCACCCAACGTTACCGTCTGTGGTAATAAAATTATTTCACAGTAAACATTTCGTGAATTAAATTTTAAGGACTCGCGGAGAGTAATGGGAGCTTTAAATAGGGATGGGAAATGTCTTCGGGGGTTAACAGGTATTTTGCGATGAGAATTTTCGGTAAAAATGCTGTTTTTGAAAGTAGTTTCGTAATCGTAGACTAGTCTTGACAAATCATGATCAAGGACTGGATATT
This sequence comes from Ostrinia furnacalis, assembly GCF_004193835.3. Taxonomy (NCBI): domain Eukaryota; kingdom Metazoa; phylum Arthropoda; class Insecta; order Lepidoptera; family Crambidae; genus Ostrinia; species Ostrinia furnacalis. The sequence continues at coordinate 137,027 of NW_021137476.1, read as the reverse complement.
TGAATTGAACTGAATTATTTTTTTAAAGAAAACTCATAATATGAAGAGGTACTTGCCAAATACAAAATGTAGATGTTTGTATAGAAATAACTCTCCTTTGCGTCGAGTATAAACATAATGATATTATTATAATAATCTATCTCTCAGGCTACGTCAGACATAATGAGATGTTTTAGTACCCTAGTTACTGGCATTAAAATATTGACGAAAATTACACTGGACCGCAAAAAAAAGAAAGGAGGGTCGGTAAGAAATTCTAGGTCAGGTACTTTGGAAGATATAGATTTTCTAACTGACCTTTTTCTTTACGGTGCAGAGTATTTTCGGCTAAATAATAGATAATATCATTTCGAGTCAGTTTTGACTGTCTCCTCCCTATGCTTAATAATAAAATACTAAGCACAAAACATTATTTCGATTCGCACGGGACAGATATGAAAGTTAGCTAGCCTCACAAAATATTCAATTTGCGGAATTATTTAGTAAGCAATTAAACTTACACATTAAGGCTGGGATGCTCCATCTTACTTTAACTTTGACAAACGTCAAAAATCTGTCAAACTCCATACAAAAAGCACCGGTTATTGTTAAAGTTACGGTGAAAGTAAGTTGGTGCAACTGAGCCTAAATTAGGTAATTTTGTTAGCAATTTTATTAGGTAATAAAATTGTTACAGCATACGGCTTTGACTTTGTTCATCTAGAAAAAACCTTAATTTTTTTTATCCACAACTAGGAAGCTCTTGGCCTGTATCTCACCTGATGGTAAGTGATGAATAAGAAGAAAGTGGAAGCGAGCTTCATACGAGCGAGCGAAATTTTCATGTTAAAAAATTGAAACAACTTGATTTCAAATGCTTTTTTATACAAAAATGCCACATATATTATTAGAGTGATACCTAATACTCGTAGTACAGCTCAGCACTATCCTTCAATCAGTTGCAGACTTTTTATAAATACCTATTTGACAAAAAGTGTCAGCTTTTCAGCTAAGTATTTTTTTACTTCAATGAACCAGACAAGTGCGAGTCGGACCTAGGACTTGCTTATTTTATTCTGTTTTTAGTATTTGTTGTTTTGGCGGCAACAGAAATGCATCATCCGTGAAAATTTGAACTCTCTAGCTATCACGGTTCATGAGGTACAGCCTGGTGACAGACAGACACCAAAGTCTTAGTGATAGGGTACCGTTTTTACTCTTTGAGTACGGAACCCTAAAATGCTCTGGACTTTTTATCCATACGATTTCTTTTCAGAGGATCTTCAGCCCATCACATCATAATAAATTCTGCTTTTATAATAAATTGCCTAAAGAATCTGTTACCCTATTACGCTCAATGGAGGTAACATAACTTAAAATATCATAATGTTAAAGATGTTATCATTCCATTTCTCGCACGATTTACATGACCAAGAATCGGTATATGTAAATAAAATAGAAGCAGAAGTTGCGATTGTGACCAAGCTAGCCATAGCTATATGGATGGAGATCGTGCGGAGAGTTGTATCCGCCTCTACAACCGATGTGAACAACGCCTCAACGTGACCACGACCGCTCTGCCAAGAGTAACGAATAAGAAGAAGAGAAGAAGTGCATATCGACGAAGTTTACGAATTACTACTTAGTACCTACTGAAAAGTAGTAGGAAGTTAAGGACCATTATTGTAGACTAGCTTTCCGCCCGCGGCTTCGCCCGCGTGGAATTTTGTCTGTCACAGAAAAACTTTATCGCGCGCGTCCCTGTTTCAAAAACCGGGATAAAAACTATCCTATGTTCTTTCCCGGGACTCAAACTATCTCTATGCCAAATTTCATCAAAATCGGTTGCGAGGTTTAAGCGGGAAAGCGTAACAGACAGACAGACAGACAGACAGACAGACAGACAGAGTTACTTTCGCATTTATAATATTAGTTGGGATAATAATATATTTTACTGACTGTATTTTTTTATTCGATTCAATGGAGGGACGTAACGTAATGACGTTATGAAAGATAAAAATAAGCGTTATACATACACCAATATTAATTATCACTCGTAGCATACTTAGGTAGGTACAGGTAGCCTTCTATTCCAACTTAAACTAGGTATAGTGCGTATATTATTCTCGCACAATTACAACATGAGATTTAGTAATGAGGTACGAGTAGGTTGCCTAACTTAGGTATGATAAATCAAAGTGCGACTACGCTATTTAATGTTGGAGGACTTTCCCAAGGTTATTTTGTATTCTGAATAAATGAAAAATAATTTTATTTATGATGAAAGTTAGTCGAACTAAAGTCGCTGAAATAATACGACGGACTGAAGTGCCAATTGGCGGGGCACATAGCTTGACTTACTTGACTTAAGGTCCTATGTCCCCTAGATGGGGCAGAGGGCGTCCACAACAGTCCTCCATTGCGTTCGATCTTGAGCTTCGCGTTTGATCTCGCTCCAAGTCTTGCCGATCTTCTTCGCCTCGTCTGCCACAGTGCGCCGCCAAGTTTGCTTGGGGCGACCACGTTTGCGTTTTCCTTGGGGGTTCAAATCCAGAGCCTACTTGGGGATGTGATCGGAATCCCTTCGGAGAGTGTGGCCAATCCAGTTCTACTTGCGGCGCTTGATCTGCTGGTCAATCGGAATTTCGTGGCACATAGCATACAGAACTAAAAGCTGATAGGGCTACCTCGTACCGCAAGCACAGTAAGGGACGTCCATTCGCAAGATGAACAGATTTTGACCTCATAAAGGTTGAAAAAAAAAACGCTGGATGCAGGTCACTGTCAACCAACCAGTTTTTCCAGACTTTAGAACCTTGCTAGAACCTATGTCACCCGGTCATGTGATCCGTGATGACCATAAACAATCCGGTCGAGTTAAGCGCACCTGGAAGCAGTGACGTCACATCGACACTGGTACGGAATGGATAAACGCGGGGAAGTGTGCGGGTGAGTGCGAGAGAGTGTCGCATTCCAGCGAGGTGAGCAGTTAGCTTGGTCGGATTGTATACATCCTATAGCAATATTTTGAAATGGAACCCTGCTAGAACCTATGTCACCCGGTCATGTGATCCCTGAAGACCATAAACAACCGGTCAACCTGGCAGTCGTGACGTCACATCGACGTTCTGGTACGGACTGGGTAAACGCGGGAAAGTGTGCGAAGTGTGTAGTGCGCAGTTAGTTCGATCGGACTGAATAGGTACAGTCGCGGAATGAAAAGGTTCGTCACCTTAGTGTCGGTTTTCGCTTGCACTAGGTACTGTAAGAGTCAAACCTGCCAACATAACAGTGCAAGAAACAGTGTTGCTAACATTTAAATAAATACCTATGACGTTTGCTAACGAACGAATAAGGTTTTGCTTGTTTATTTTTCTATCCCATCAGTGCAATGCAATGATGACATTAACCAATTGACAATAGTTTTTTTTATTTAATAGAAATAATAATGGCAGGTTGAACCAACAAGAAGGTTTTAGTTTATCAATCATAATAATCTTCTTGACAAGATAAATCGTCAAACAACTTTGATCTGAATAATTTTGAACTTTACTGACGAACAGTTAAAGATAATTTTCTCTAACTCGAGATTATTCTGTAACATAGTTTCAAAAGGTAATATGTGCTCGCGATTCGTTGAAGGAATCAATTTGAAAACTGACGAACCTTTTCATTCCGTGACTGTACATCCTATGGCAATCAGAAATACGCCCACTCGAGCTGTGTTTTAGTGTATCGAGAATAATTATATTAATTCCTCAAACAAAACTGAATCATCATTACAAGAAGCCTCGTTCGCAATATCTTAGTAAGACTTACCACAGACGTTAGTTAACAATATTTATCGAATCAGCTCGGAGTAATCAAGGGGATCCCGGCATACTCGCAAACTTCCGATACTGAGCAAACGTAATATAACTTAACTATGTGTTTATTCATAGCGCGGCAAATATTTAGCGAGATTGAGCAAGTAAAAATATTTGTGATAAGACGGAGCAAAATGAAATTGTATTGAAATGAAAACGTGATTACGTAAGATTGAGTCTCACTTAAAAGATTGTACCAATTTAACGTTTCGGTTATACAATATTAATTCAAAGTTTGGCATATTAATTGATGTTGATTGCTAATGTAAAAAAACCTTCATATTTTTTAGTATTTATACGCATTGTTTCTGTATCTCAGTTTTAGACAGAGTAAGCTTATTTACAAGATAGTTTTCTCACTCACTCGTATTTTAAAGGCATAACAAATTAGACAAGCCCCAACCATAATAATTTTATGAGAATTTTGTTACTACCAAGTAGCATTTCTGCTGCTTATAACCGATTTTACGCTATTCTAGGCCTATACACCATGTTCAATTGTTCATGACAGATTAAATATCATGATCGTATCCCTCAAAATAACGAACGAAAAAGACGTAGCAAGCTATCACTGCTCTATGACGTAGGCATATTTTGATTCGTTCCTTAAAAATTGATTTACAAGTGTTAACATTTTAAGTGATAATTTTTATACGGAAGACATTTTAAAGGCCTGCCATTTTGCAGTATATAAAAGAAGATAAATTCGGTAACGACTGAAAACATAAAGTAGAAAATGCGATGTTATTATAAGACATTTTACTGTGTCATATTGGCAGTGTGCTTTTACGACGACTTTGGTGTCGTTTAATATTTTGTTACTGCCTATAATATTTTATTGGGTTTAAAACCTTCGCGTACGGCGAGGTGGGGAATTCATAACGTGAAACTATTTCATTTTATATACGGAAATAACGTGACTTTGAATACTAAGAAAACCTTTATGAAAAGAGGATCGTTCGTTTCTGTTAAATGACGACCACAGCTGGACAAAGGCCTCTCCCAAGGATTTCCACAAATACCGGTCCTGCGCCGCCAGCATTCAGGCACCTCCCGCGACCTTCACCAGATCGTCGGTCCATCTAGTGTAAGGCCTGCCCACATAACATCTTCCGGCTCGTGGTCGCCATTCGAGAATTTTTCTGCCCTACCATCAGCTCTGCGACCTATGTGCCCTGCCCACTGCCACTTGATTTTAGTGATTTTGCGGGCTATGTAGGTCACTTTGGTTCTCGGGTCTCCTCATTCATGATCAGGTTTTTTGAATTTGATTTTTAATCGTACTATGGACACAAAAATAGGTTCCCATATTTTTGTTTAAAACAAAACGAATCGGCTCTGTCCAGAAAATTAGTTTCGTACAAATTAGACACTTCTGTCCTCTAGACCCGTATCGACCTAGTACAGAAGAGTGTTGCCATTTATTAGGGATCGAATAGGTCTTTAAGTCTCCCCTAATGGTATTGACTGTAATCCCTTTCCGATACTTAGCTTGTTCTTGTTGGAACTTTCAGAAATAATAGCCGTCGGAATGAAAAAAGGATGTGACATTCAGCTGTTTAAACTTTATCGAATTAGGCCGAGTTGCACCACCTAACTTAGACCGTAACCGATGTTTTTGTATGGATTTTTGATACGAGTTGTTCACCTCCTAACTAGTCTAAATAAAGTCACGAAGTCAGAAATTGTATTCCACACATTTCCCTCTATAATATTTTATTGAATTTTTGGATAAATGTAACCAAATTAATAAAATAGAATAGAATAAACTTTACTGAACACAGTAAGCATAATTTGTATACAATAACAACACAACACGAAGATAAAATAAAAAAAACTTAGTGGGGCATTGCGCCAAATAGGCTCCCGCTCAGCATTTGTCATGACGTGCTCGTAAAGACATGGCATGAAGCTGGTCTTCCGCGAAGCCCTTGTAATCCTTAAAATGTATTTTGTGTCTTAGGTCTTTAGTCATTATGATTGCTAATTGATTGTCTGATGAATGTCACAACTTGTCCGTTTACGTTCATGTCAAGTGTGAAGAGGGACAAGGTAGTGGCCTCATCAAGTCTAGTGCTTTTAACGATCATAGTTTTTATTGAATATCGATTTGTTATTATACGAGTACCTACAGACAGAATATCAAGCTAAATCCAGTGGCACTTTGTGGCGTTGTAATAAAGACTATTTTGCGACGAAAGGACATTGTCAGAAACCGCCTAAAAAACCGCCAAAAAACATTAACCCATCATAATTATTTTCTATTTTTTTTAATACATTAAGCACCCTTTCGTTCTAATGGACACTTAAGCATTGAAAAATTAAATAAATAAGTCTTTTAACGTTTATTCTATAATACTATTACAACTTCCGGACGTTTTGGTACGTGGCATGGTCTAAACCTATCAAGTTCCATAATTTTTGCCGATAAAATCTGTACGAGGCATTACCGTACTTTATTGCTGGGAGTCCATGTATAGTGATGTTCCTTAAAAGTGGAATGCCGAGTTGTATTTCTAAAACTTGTTCTATTATTTTATACTATTTGGCTGCGACTCGGCGTGACGACAATACAAAACATTTTTCGCGAATCGGTGTTCATACATTCACTTAATACATTAGACGCCATGTTGTCATAAACGACATATTATAAAATCGCTGTGATTTAATATTCTTAATCATTAATTTTATGGCAAGTGTCCATCAGGAATCACTGTTCTTACACACAGAATCGTATTATTTCGCTTTCGGGTAGTAATATGTCAAAATTGTTGGTTCTTAGGCAAACAATGTATGGAGAACGAACATTGTCCTTTATAGTCTGATGTGCTGTACTGGAGCATTTTCTGAAGTCTTATTTTGAGATTAAAATATTTTACCTTATCAGTTGTTAAAAAACTGACAGCTGTATAAAGTGCTGTTTTCCAACGTTGGACTAATCCTTGGATTAAATATGTCTGTGCAGTAGAAGTAAATTCATCGTTATAAGTGGGTTAATATTGTGTATTTTCCTAACCTTTTCCAACGTAATTCAGTTAAAAAATTTGAATTCATGCAAAGATTAAGATTTATGTAAAGACGATGCTCCGGAGTCGCACTGCTTTCGCTCTTACGTCCGTATTCACAATCGATGCTTGCTTAAGTGAAGCAGCAAATCGAACGCACAGCGTTGAATTTCTCTTAGTTGAAAGTTGAGCTCTGTGATTGGTTCGTGTGTCACCCTGTGCGTCCACGCCCACTGTGAGACCTCATAGTAATGTTTGTGAATTTCATACGGGCGTTAGACCTACTTCCTAGCAACCGACTGAACTGAAATGTATGCTCGTTAGTTTTGTCTGAATAAGGGCACATTTGTGGACTAAAAGCTTGTTTTAAGGGATAAATTAAAAATAATAATGTAAGCTTTTGCTAAACTTGTTAGTGATGTCACAGAATAATTATAAGTACCTACTACGTGATATTCAGGTCTACTGAAATCACTATGTGCCCTGAAGGTTTAGCTTCTTTTCGTATCAGCTCAACATCGTTTTTCGTAGAATTGAAGAAACAAAATATCAGTGGTAGTCTTAGGCACGTGTTGCGGCAAAAATAAGTGCCACAAAAATATTAAGAAGACTTTCGTTTTGTCTACGTAATACCTGTGGTAATACTTTTTTACTTCTGACTTTATAAAATGTTATGTCGCCTTTAAGTGCCTTTTTCCTATGGATTAAGTAACGAATGCGAATCTGAGGGCTTATAGTGTGAGTAAAAAAATGACATTAAATGTATGACGGATTGTACAGCGACCCTAGCGGATACTTTCAAGAACTAAAATCTTCATAATTTTTTTTTATCAGTATTTTGATAACATTGCGATCGGATAATCTAATTCTATTTTCCCAATACCTTGGGCAAGTATTTTGGGCCAATGTGTTTGAGCAGTGTATTGGACCAATGTATTAGTCCAGCCCTTGTATAGAGAGCACTAAGCGCTAAAAGCGTTTTAGTTTATGCGCAGACCATCGACTTTTCGTCAGCCGATAGTTTAGACGGGCAGTTGATCAATATGGGCATAAGTAGTAGTCGGGCAGTTGAACATTACACCGATTTCATTTAGCCGATTCTTCATACAATTTAAAATCGGGCACAACTATCGCGGCTAACTAAAAATCGATGGTCTGCGCCTAGTCTTATAATGTGGATTGTTTTATAATCTTTCTGTATTGACAGTAATGACAGTGTATTAAAGATGGACATTAGCGAATCTTTCATTGCCTCTGGAAAATTAGAAATGATCATGCTTAGCTGCAGAAGACACTAAAAGACCTGGTGACCTGGCGACGATACTGATATTTTATAATGAAAAATGAACGTTCGTTCTTCAAGAATAGGCCAACATGTACACACTGTTGGCGAAACGTACCAAAACTTACTTTTTTCATCACCAAGATAAAATAAATGTTCTAAAAATCATTGGTCTACGTGTAGGTACAGCAGGCATAATAAAACATTGAAAACAATTTCAAAGATACTTTTTAATCAACTAATGTACAAACCACCATTATTTACTTACTTTCTACGTAGAAATGACAACCATATTAAATTACACAACTCGTAGAAAAATGTATTTCAACAGTTCACTCTAAGGAAAGTTTGTAGTATCAAATCGACAATGTGGTTTAGATTGTTTTGAGGATACTATTTCGAATTTCATCCGTCTTAAATATTGAAATTACTAGTTAGATTGTAATGTTTAATTGTGTTAATATTTTGTAGAATAATAATAATCTATCTATCATCTGGGGCCATTACGGTTAACTTTTATACAGTACACCCTCTGCTCCGTGCACTCATATTTAACTAAAAACGTGGCTGTACCAAATGTATGGAAGCTGGAAACATTGAATTTTCGGATAGAACCAGTTTATTCTCTAACCTATAATATACCGTTTGATAGATCTCATAAAGCACTGTCAGTATCAGTAACTACTTTTTTGATATCTTGTTTAGTTTAGGAATAATCGAGTGAGATCACTTAACTTTTCCACCCTGTATACCTCTTTTATAACACTGACGTTTATATTTTCGGCTATGCCATCAATGAAGATTTACGTCTTACTGTGATTGAGATAATTATTTCTTTTTGTAGTCGTCAATACAAGAAGATCGGGTAAAAAATGCTGGCTTGGCCTGAATAATTATATTTTTTTATAAAATCTTTCGCACTATGTGACAATACACTTACCCATTTGACCGCGCGCGTCGGAGCAGGCCTGTTCATCTCCGCGAGTTTACATCGAAAACAAAACACGCACGATGGCCCACCTACAAGATACTATTAAACAAGGCCTCACATACGAGCGAACATTGACTCACGCACGCGTATTCTTGTGTATGATGGAAGAAAATAAAGAAAATGGTGTACTAAATACTGTGCAGTATTTAACTGCCTAAATAATAATAAAAACACAGAATGTACTTTTTTAAGTTACTGAGAGAGAGAGTTAAGTTACTCAAGATACTGAGAGGGAAATAATTAGTTAATATTATTCATGATAATTCATGCTAAATCATGTATTTCCTCCGCATTTTCCGCAGTTTGGCACCTCACGTCACATCATTTTACCGAAGTCAGCCCTATAGCTTCGGCGCATTGCCGATCACTAATGTTTGTCAACAAAATGGTGCTTGACTCGTGAGACAGGCTAAATTACACCATATTGTTAATGACATTGAGCATACATTTTTTTAAATACCTTCGCGAAGTAAAACTTCTGTACGTAGTACTTATTATTATTCTGTGGTCGGAGCGCGTCGGAGCGCACTTACACGGCCGTAAAAGAAAATAGTATTTTATTAACAGTTCTTAGGCTGAGTTGCACCACCTTATTTTAACTGTAATAATAACAATAACCGGTGCTTTTTATATGGAGTTTGACAGATTTTTTACTCTTGTCAAAGTTTAAGGTAAGATAGTGCAACCCAGCCATAGAGTCGTACCTAATTGCTAACAATTGATTAACTGACATTTTCAATCCGGACGGATTCGCGAGTATGCGTCGGAAGCCGGTCGGCTCCGGGTGTATTCCAGCGGATACGCGCGCAGACGCGCACACTCCACCGCATTTTTGGCCGAACGGACCCTGCGCTGCGCGCCGACTCGCGCCGGTCAATGTGAATCCTGCATATGAGTTACGTAAATAGGAGCAACTAAGACCGAGTTGCACCACCTAACGTTGACCGTAACTATAACGATAACCGGCGTTTTTTGTCTGGATTTTGACAGATTTTTGACGTTTGTCAAAGTTAAAGTAAGATGGTGCAACCCAGCCTTGTATTTTAGTAATTGACGTAACCTGCTTTGAGTTACGTATTTCATTAATACGTAAGTACGAGCCTAAAAACCTATACCTAGTTGACGTAAGTTGTTAAAAATTCAATTTAATCTACGAAATGGAAGTTTGTAGATAAGATACCGACCATTTGTACTTGTCGAAGTAATACAATATTTTGTGACAAGAACGAATACAAATGTTTTTTTATTTAGGTAAGTGATATTACAAAAGATTATTATTGCGATAAGTCTTAGGTTTAATATAATTTATTTACAATACAAAACAACATAAATAGAGTTGGGCTTCTTTACGTAAGACTACTTACGTAAACACTTTAAGATATTATTATTTTTTATAAGAATTAGTTAACGAAAATTTAATTAACATTTTGAAAATACAAACTTATTATAGCAAAGGATAGGTATGTTAATTTATCTAGTAACCATACATTCTTTAGTATTAACTGATGTAGATAAGACCAAAAATAATTAGTTTGATGCCTTAAATTACAGCGGCTCACGCAAGCTTCAAAGTATTAAATTAATATCCATTACTTCTGGTAAATGTAAAATATTTTTATGATTTGAATTCGAATGAATAGCGTCTTACCATTTGATAAATCGATACCGAACTGATCGCCGCCCAGCCAATGGTCTGAGATAAATAGCAGACGGGCAAACTGAATGCGTAACAAATGGTCCTTCGAGCCGGATTCGCTTTGTGCCGGACCTGCGTCACTCCGCACAATGCCTCGAGGTGTCCAGCTGCAATCTGTATAAAATATTTAGCCTAAAATATTACCTTTATGGAAAAGAAAGATCAAAAGAGTAAGGACGAGTAAATCATGTCAAATTTTCTGAGGCTCATTTTATACGGTCTTTTTTGGATCGGGAAGGTGAGCATACTTTTATGTAGCAAATGCACACCTATTGTTAGTCACCTGACGCGATTTTTTCCATTTTTGTCCATCATCCTTGATTTGGAAACCAACAATGAAATAATGAAAAAGACGTGACGTGACATATTTCTACGAGTTACGATGGAAGTATTGATTTTTTAAATTTGATTTTTATTAAAAAAACACACTTGTCATACTGATCCACATACTAGATCACACTGTAAACTTACCCTGTAGTTCCTACCTACCCAGTGATCTGCTTCTGGCATTACCATCTTCTTGAGGTCGTCAGTCCATCAAACAGGAACAAAGTACTACACTACCTTTACCAGGACGTAGGCTGAAATTTCGATAAATGAAACGTCGATACAAATTTCAATGTTTTATTGAATCACATGTAATAAAAAAGGATTTTAATCACATTCCCATTTTTCCTTCATGCATAATTAATAAATCATCTAACGCATACATGAGCATTTTACGTCTTTAACATTTGTGAGAATCATGATTAAAAAACAAAATATTAGACAAAATTCCCTCATTATTTACATTATAGTCAAACATATTGTTATCTTGACTTTTCAACAAAACTTTGTATATAATACATAATAATTTTCTAATAATACATAATTAAATCTTTGAAAGCAAAATAAATTATAAAATATTGATTTAATAATTATTTGTTATTGCACTATTAATTGAAATTGTAAAACTTTCGTAATTTTATAACAATGGTATTAGACGAAACAATCATGTCTCATTGAAATTTTCATCCCAAAATTAAAGTAAATGAATTTTCATTTGCTAGAAATGATTCACTTACTCAATATTAGTTTGTAAAAATATAATTGGAGAGACGATCGTGTTAGAGGTAAGTTAATGTCTACATTATTTCACATAATCTTTGGTATTATACAAAAACATAATTATTATTTGAAATAAATAACTATGATAGTCTCGATAACTGAATTAAAACATTATTATTAACCATTAATTCAACTTTACATTAGTAGTTAATTACCTTTGTACATTATTACATTAAAAGTACACATCATCAATTTTTCAAAATTGTGCGATGAATTAAAAATCAAAGATTGTAACAATTGAAAACAGTTTATACAGTTTTACATACTAAACTTTATAAATTAAAATTATTTTAGCTTATAGCCCGTTTATATTCATTTCCCTATCTCTCTTCAAGAGACCTACCTATCCTTAATCGAAATTTCGAAATTTATTTAGTATTCGCTAAGTTTTTTTATATTTACAATCTCATTTTATCAGTCATTGTCTCAAAATTTCACCTAAAACTTCTATGAGGAATGTCTAATGTATGTATTCGAGTAATTTATAGTAACTTCCATTTTGTTATTATTTAACCATAGTAACCAATAAGTTAAATAAATAAGAACATAAAATAGTACAACATCAGTAAAATTGTCTACGTTTGGGTATAAAATTAATTACTGAAACAAAAGTTCTAGCATGCAATAGTCTAAGCCTAAACAAAATAAATTAAATAATATTATCATTTCTAATGGATGGAAAAACATTCAATTTACTTGACATACAACTCACGTGTTCAGCCAACATCCATTACTGGTTCTTGACAAAGTAAATATTTAACTGGGATCCTTGCAATGTCGAGTTACATTGGTTTGACATACAAACAATATGAGTATCAAAAGTAAAATGGCACGTCGTGGCAGTCATTAAATTTTCACCTCTCATTTCATTGTTACTTCAAACAAGACTTCAAAACATTTGCGAAAATGTCTCATTTTTTATTATTTTCCACGAAAACGTTGGATGATATGACTACTACTTACACTCATCTTAAATTGATATGCTCTCGAATGATATAATATTGTTTTCTCGCTAAACAATTGAAGTAACAAAAGACGTTAGGATTATTAATAATGAAACAAAATTAATCATATACAACCTTTTATCTTCTGAAAATAAAGCTCAAATTCAGCAATCGACCCAATTGTTCTTAATTTAAGACTTAACTAACCTGACTATGATAAGGGCAACGTTACACGCAGCTTTCTTGATGCGCCGCGAGTAGAGGCGTTCTTGTTGTAACCACTTCTCTGTGAGATCTCGCAACACCGTTCAGTATGCTACGACCGGAGTCACTCTGCGAATAAAATTAAACCTTCACATATTCGCTAAAAACTGAATTTAATGTAGGTACACATCGTGGAACAAGACGAGCGAATACTGAAACTGGGTGCGGAGCAAAATGTGCGCATTCGCCGATATCATAGGCTCCATGATACAAACAATAACCAGTCTAATTGTGGTAGGCACACATGTCAAAATGTTAGTAAGCTAACCTATGAATCTGTGTACTGGGCGTAAGGCGAGACGGGTAAGCACGGCGACTAGGTGCGGGGCAAAATGTGCGCACTCGCCGAAATCATCTCTCGGAGAGACAACAAAACCAACCATATTTTAACAGGCACAGATGCTATTAATTAAGCTAGTATGCTAACCTGTGAGTCTGTGTACTGGACGTGAGGCGAGACGGGCGAGCACGGCGACTGGGTGCGGGGAAAACTGTGCACACTTGACAATATCTTCAACTTCAAAACGACGGGTGTGCAAATCTTTTCTAGATAAAGGAGCCTTTCGAAGCGAGCGTCAATAGCGTCAGTGGCACCGCGACAGTGACGCCGCAACAGAGCGACAAATAGAATGTTCTATGCAAATGTATGAAATTCTGGGGAACATCATTCAAACGCAGCGACAATTCGCGGCGTTAGTGACGCAGCGTTGGTGGCACTTGACCAAAGATAAAGACGCTGCGTCTGTGACGCTTAGTTCGAAAGGTTGCCTTAAGAACGATCTATATTATATTGCATCTTTTATTTATTTTGTTAATAAGCTGACCTGTGAATCTGTGTACTGCGCGTGAGGAGAGACGGGCGAACACGGCGACTGAGTGCGGGGCAAACTGTGCGCACTCGCCGAAATCTTCGGTTCCGGCGTCGCCGCCACCGCCGCGTACGAAGGCGGCTCAGGCGCGCACTCCGACACGCCTATGTGAAGGTGCAAGTTAGTTAAGCTGTTGTTAGTCTTGGCATACATTTTTATAAACAAACATTTTTATATTAACAACTTATTATTTTGTTTACATAAGCGGATAAAATGCCACGGTATAAGTGAGATTACGTCTACCGGTACTGTCAGAACTTAAATTTGACATAATATTCATCTATCACTGCCTAAATGTTTAGTTCTACGTATTTTTTTTAATTAGATTTTATACTTTCTTACTGAACCAGACTCTAGAGAATTGAAATATCCCACCATGAAAATGTTATTCATAGTTGAAGGGAAATTAAGGTCAATTGTAAACACCGAGCTAAACAATCTTCGAAAAGCAGAAAGAAATTCATTATTAGAACTGTTTGAAGGAGAAACCGCAGCTTTTCTCGCAAGAATAATAAAAAACAACCTTAATAAACGCCGTCGATCCGGAGCTAGCTAATTTACATCAAAATTAAATAAGCGAGCCGAGCGCCGAATAAGCGATTGCATAAAAAGATTGCAGCCGAGAAACTTTGTTAACAGCGACCGCGGGTTGTTAACTGCTAAACTAATTATTCAGCTAAGAGGAACATCGATAAATAAATACAAAGCTAAACAAACAGAAGGCAACTAACTTGACCCGTTAATCCTCTTTGCTTAAGCTAAAAGACTTGGATGCTTTGCAAGTTCGCCGGCTAATACAAAAATACGGCGGACTGATCGAGAATCGGTGCGAAATCCGTTGGTTAACGTCTGTTTTTGGAACGGTTAATGTATTTGTTTTGTTACGGACAAGTTAACTTATCGAAACTCGTTGCTTATTTTTGTAAGTACAGCTTCGTATTGATTTTGCTGTTACAGTGTAGAGCGAATTCGCGGAGTTTTACTTCGCGTTTTATTTTATATTTTAAATCCGGCTGCTATTATTAACGATTTTTAGTTGTGTTTTTATTGTGATAACTAGAAAGTTGATATTTTTACTTTATCGTTTTCTAGAATTGCATTGTTTGCATTGCAATCTTTGGTTATAAAAACTCGTATTAATAATCGTCACTCGAAACTCAAGACTAAGTCTAAGTCTTTGACCAGTGTGTGTTGCCAGTGGTCGCTTACTATAGGCATCATACATTGCCTGTCAGGACACATTTCTATTCAAATCGATAAAACTATACACAGTTTTGTATTTTGGGACAGTTTCAATTGAACGATCTGGACAGTTCGTTGTATTATTAACCCAATTAGACCTACCGTACCCTATGTGGTACGGTATATTATTGAAAATATTTTGAAGTACCAAACTGTTGTTATTTTGTAAAAATGATTGTGACAGTAAGCTTAAAGTGATTATTTTACATAACAATATTAAAAAATGCGTTTTAACAGGTGGTTTCGGAAATATTTTTAAAATTCCTCGACAGAAAACAAAAAGAATATTTACAATGTATTCAAGAAGGTATATTTCATATTATTCATGGTAAATTATATTATTTATCCATTTTATTTCAAAAATAAAGTACAATAGATATCATAACTACGAAAAAAATATTATTGAGATTATTTTTATACCATTTTTTCTAGTCTAAAATAGGTGTACCCTATAAGGTACAGTAGGTCTATGCATAAGCAAAATCATGCGAGAAAATGTAATTTAATTTTTATTATTTTTCATTGTTTTAGGCTATTGATGCTTCACTTGATTGCCACAACTCTAGAAAAAAAATATAATTTCAGCAAACAAAGCAATTTTGGTATATTTTTACTGCTTTCTTATCAGATGGCCGCTAATGGTGATCAGACTGACGAAGATTCAGGCGATAACGATAGTGTCAATATAAATAATTATCCTCAGAATTTTCTTCGATGGATTTGCTAAATTTCCTTCATCGTATTGTTAAATGCGGTTATTGATAGCAATAAACGTAACAAGTCAGAAGAAGCCAGGTCTTCTTCAGCTATCCTCACTAACTTTGGAGAAGGTAGGAAAAAATAACCAAATGTGATTAGTGCCACATAAAACGACTTACAAGCTATGCCAAGAGTAATACTGGTGATTATGTGATTTTATTTTTATTTTATGTCATACAAAAATAAATAAAAACCTGCTTTGAACAACTAGTATGTTTTGCATGCATATAGACCTACTGTACCCTATATGGTACGGGCTCCCCACGGCCCCCTTTTTATGGATTATTTTTTTAAATATTTTTTTCATTATTTTTATGCTTCCCTTTGTAAGTTCTTGCTGAGAAATCAATTATTATTTACAAAAATAATTATCGGTCTAAATGGGTTAAAGCTATTTCTATTTCGTTTTGAATTTTATTTCGATGAAAGAGTTGGTGTTCGGTTTAGTTTTTTAGCTTTGTGAGCCTTGGATACATTTATAATGGCAACACTGTTCCAAAGTGAGGGTAGAGCTATAATCATTTAGAGTGGAAAATAAATTAAATGAGTATTACATCTACTTAGTCAACAGCTGTACCTATCTATTACTATAGATTAAAAGCTATCACTAAACTCAACTTGACCTCCACTGGTTGGGTTTTTACTAGCGGCTACTCAGAAATTGCAGCGGTAGGAACGAAAGGCGGGAATAGTCCCGTATCTATTAATGCAGATTATTATCTGTCACTATAGGTTACTAGCGGCCGCCCGCGATTTCGTACGCGTGGATTCTGTTCTACCCCCTTAGGGGTTAAATTTTGCAAAATCCCGTCTTAGGTCCAGTTTTTTGATTCGTAGTTAAATTAACCAATAGTCAAATTTGACAGATGTCAATTGACAAGTGGTTAAATATCAGAAAAAAATGTTTTTCGAACAATGGTTAGTTTGACTTTTAGTACATTTTTTTAACAAAATGTAAACATATAGTTATTTTAACTACGAATCACAAAACCGGGCCTTAGTAAGCACCTACTCGTACGTTCTAAAAGGAGCCCCCATGCAAAATTTTAGACTTTTTGGCATTTGTATTTTCTGAAATTTCGTGATGAGTGAGTGAGTCAGTCAGTCAGTCACCTTTCGCTTTTATAGATATAGATTAGATATTATTATGTTGTGGCATTATAATCCACTATCGATATCCGTACAATTAGTTTTCTTATAATCGATAGTTATGCAGCACTATTAAACATTCTTGAAATCTAGAATCAACATTATTCGTCCCCTCGTAACAACTCGCCCAAGCGACATGCATTAGGGCTCCGCTGCACATCGCCACAGATGTTACCGAACTCCGTAGTGTACAGACGAAGGTATCTTTTAACTCTTACGTAATAAGGTGCTGTTTTGCAACAAGAATTTTGTGTACGAATGTGGGTACTGTACGAATTTAAAACATTTAGCTGGGGTGTAATGTTACAAGCAGCAACGGCTTAAACGCTTTACAACTTTAACCCTCGCTGTACGAGGTGGGGTGTGACACACCCCAGGCCTTTAAAAATCGCCATAATTTTAAAAATTTGCAAGTGCTGAATTTGAAATTCTCAGTAGCTGGAATTATGGCGCTGCTGCTTCGATCATCGCTGCAAAATCAGTCCAGCGGTGACTACCAACTGAGTTACATGCCTCTATTTTTCGTAATTTTCACGGAATCTGAAAGTTTCAAGCACTTTTAGTCAAATGAGATGACTTTTAGTGCGAACCTGGAAGTTTAGTACTGAGATCCGAAGATGTATGTGAACATACACTTATGGGCTACAATTTATACTTAGTGATACAATTTATGGGCTACTGAAATGGAACAGCATATTTTATAAATAAATAAAATTGTTACGCTCCCATTTTAAGCATTGAGCATACTCATTTTCTTTCATCAGAATTGTAATAAATTAAAAACCGATGATCAAAATAAATTTATATCCTTCCAGTCTTTAATTTACTTTTAAATTATAAGTAAATATTTTGTACTTTGTTAAATAAAACGGTTGTCATAATTAAAGGCACTAATTAAAAATTATACATAAGAAACTGATTCCTCAATTACAAGAACAACGAAAATTGTGTCTTTTTGTTATTTTATGATAAAAATGTTATAATACACATTTTCAGCTCAGAGCTTTTCTTACACCTAATTAGCATACGTAAGTAATCAATATTAAATATTAAATTCCACCTAAAAAAATGTTCAATGAAAATTTTATCACTTTGTATATTGGGGTATGTCATACCCCACCTGGTACGGGACGTAACTTTTAGTCACCTCGTACACGGAGGGTTAATTTTAATGGTTATTAATAGCTCTTGACGTTTTGATCGACTAAAATCTAAAAATCTACTCGTGTACTGAGGGCTTGTTCCCCGGACATCCCGTTTTTTGCAGAATCCCATTTATTAGTATATGTGTTTCAAAATTAACGTTCACACGAATATCCCGTTTGCAGAGCCCCGTTAAAAAACCGATCCATTCGAATTTGTATTTCGTATTTCAAACACACTTTTATGTTCACACGATAGTTAAGTTCAGTTTTGGGGGATCCTGAATTAAATCATAAAATGCGTGAGTAAGAGTATCTTCTATACTATGTATAATAAAATGTATTATAAATGCGAAAGTAACTCTGTCTGTCTGTCTGTCTTGCTTTCACGCCTAAACCACTGAACCGATTTTGATGAAATTGGCATAGAGATAGTTTGAGTCCCGGGAAAGGACATAGGATAGTTTTTATCCCGGTTTTTGAAACAGAGACGCGCGCGATAAAGTTTTTCTGTGACAGACAAAATTCCACGCAGGCGAAGCCGCGGGCGGAAAGCTAGTATACTATAAACGCTCGATCTAAAACGAAACGTTGAAGTAAGACATCGATCCCCAAAAAAAAACTATACCTCGTAGGAGGTATTTGTAGGTCCAATAGTAGAAGTAGGGGCTAGAAATCACAATAATAACATATCGAAACCGTTGCAACAAAACTAAGTCTCCACTGAACTAGAAAAGCCGCTTTACTCAGAAAAAACAATTGCTTAACGAATTTTGATATTGTTTCCTTTTCACCAGGACTGGACTTGGTGAAAAAGACTATATTTCTCACATTTTGTAAAAGAAAATGAATGAAAATAAGTGTGCTTTACTTAGGATATGAAAAGTTTCAGAATTAAGACTTTATCACCCGTATTCCATACGATGCTTGCTTAAGTGAAGCAGAAAATCTAACGCACAGCGCTCTGTGATTGGTAAGTGTGTCACCCTGTGCGTCCACATGCACTGTGAGGCCTCATAGTAATGTTTGTGAATGCGGGCGTTTGTCTTTGGCGGGTGCGTGACAGTTTATATAAGTTTATAATATGATATAAATTCATTTCAATAACGTTCATATTGTATAATAAACGTATGTTATAATAACACTCGATATAATTTTTTAACATATAATGTTTACTTCATATAATAAATCATTTCTAATAATGTCATTTCAGATACCAATCAAAACGCATAAAGACATTTGATATAAACCTTACTTAATCTAAGACTCATTTGATGTAATTTTGTTTAATATAAATAATATTTCATATAACCATTACATAAAATAAATATTATTTGTTATAACGACTATTTGGTATACTCTTTAATTGATATAATTTCTGATAGATATAACTTTTAGTATGTTCTTCTTTAGCTTGACTTATAAATGACTTTAGTGACAAAAACGAATCGTCGTAAAACCAGGCCTCCGTCACTCGCCTATGCCGGCCGAGATAATTACCTACAGCGCGCGACAACTTCAAGTTGCAAATCAGTCAGGGCCGCCGCGCCTGTCAATACACGCTCGGTCGATCATCGTCACAATCAAGGTTTATTGTTCCAACAGCACTGTTATCCGTCTTTAATGGAAAATCATAATATTTAGGAATAATAATTGTTGTAGTAATTTAAATAATTAAAAAAACTACACTTTTAAATAATTTTGAAATAGTTATGACAAAAAACTGCAAAAAAATGATTTTAGCTAATAAACATGAACTTTACTTCACCGTGTCTATTTTCCGACACTACACCTTTTATAACTGTTTGTCCAATTTCGAATTATCGCAACACTGAAGTTTATTAATAGGTACTTTAGAGATGGTTTGATTATACAAAAACCACTAGATTAAAGTTTACCAATCGTAAATACAATAAATGCTTCTTAAAATTAAGTTTTTATTTATTTTACTTTGTTTAAACAACCCTGACGCTTGAGCTGTGAGGTAGATCAATTCTGAACACAAAAAAATTGCGCTCTTGTGAGCGTAGTAGTAAGGTGCGATTTCGAATGCACCATGTGCGTTGGATATTTTGCATTAATATTATTACCGTTAAAATGTCGGCATCTGATCCTACACAAAGGAGTGCAATTTCTGTTGCTACTATTATGTATTCTGTGGTAAAACCGACTCCACGTAGTCTTGTCTGCCCTACCCCTAGAGTGTAATTTAGAAGCGCGTAGGCACGGAGGGGCGAGGCGGCCCGCGGGCTGAGGAGCAGGTGGCTGGAAGCGAGGCGCCGCGACGAAAACGGCCGAAGACGCGGTGTCGAGCGAAAGCCATCTGCGACGATTAGCACGCGAGGGACCGCCAGAGCCCCGCAGTGCCGGAGCCGTGACAGAAGTCTCAAGTTTTTAGTCAAAGGACATTGTCAGAAACCGCCTAAAAAACCGCCCAAAAACATTAACCCATCATAATTATTTTCTATTTTTTTTAATACATTAAGCACCCTTTCATTCTAATGGACACTTAAGCATTGAAAAATTAAATAAATAAGTCTTTTAACGTTTATTCTATAATACTATTACAACTTCCGGACGTTTTGGTGCGTGGCATGGTCTAAAACCTATCAAGTTCCATAATTTTTGCCGATAAAATCTGTACGAGGCATTACCGTACTTTATTGCTGGGAGTCCATGTATAGTGATGTTCCTGCGGCCATCATAGACAATAAAATATCGATTTTGAAAATAAAATAAATCGATTAAACTGCTTTGAAGACTAGATTTGCGTTAAAAGCTAAAAAGATATTGACAGTTTGACACTATTACAAGAAGATATCTAAAGTGTCCAACTGGTCGAAGGTCGTAAATAAAATAAAAATAATTAGGACCATAAACTGATATTCATGGTATCATAACTGTAAAAGTGTCAGAATCCGTTTGAAACTTCTTGCTTAAAATATTGTAGTCTTTGGCATAGACTACGATGGTAGTCATGGAGATAGGAGTTTGTTATCTCGTGTCAGATGTAAATGGTGAAAAGAAAACTCATGATTCGTGGTATTTTTATGTAATATGTAGGTATTTTATAAAAGTGGAACCCCGAGTGATCTCCAAAACCCATTCTATTATTATATACGATTCGGCTTCGATATCTATAATACAATAGGAGTTTATTTCATGTGTCAGATGACAAGGGTGGAAACAACCTACGATTCATGTTGTTTATTTACGTGCAATATGTGGGCATATTGTAAAAGTGGAATGCCGAGTTGTATTTCTAAAACTTGTTCTATTATTTTATACTATTTGGCTGCGACTCGGCGTGACGACAATACAAAACATTTTTCGCGAATCGGTGTTCATACATTCACACAATACATTAGACGCCATGTTGTCATAAACGACATATTATAAAATCGCTGTGATTTAATATTCTTAATCATTAATTTTATGGCAAGTGTCCATCAGGAATCGTTGTTCTTACACACAGAATCGTATTATTTCGCTTTCGGGTAGTAATATGTCAAAATTGTTGGTTCTATAGGCGAACAATGTATGGAGAACGAACATTGTCCTTTGCATGCTGCATGCCTGCTTGCTTGCTTGCCTGCTTGCTTGCCTGCTTGCTTGCCTGCTTGCTAGCTTGCTTGCTTGCTAGCTTGCTTGCCTGCTTGCTTGCCTGCATGTTAGCTTGCTTGCTCACTTGCTTGCTTGCTCGTTTGCTAGCTTGCTTGTTTGCTTGCTTGCTTGCTGCATGCAATGCTTATTATAACAATTGAACTTTATATAAAATTATTATTGTTATATGATTTAAGTTTTATAGGAAAAGAATTTTATCTCATTTGATTGTTCGACACTTTATTTTTATATGATTTGAATGTTATTTGTTTTAAATTTTATACATTGTAAGTTTTATAGAAAATATTCATTATATCAAACCATTTTATATCAGTTAATAGTTATTTGTCTTAAAATTATTCGTTTTAAAATTATATTATTCGTTTATGTATTATTATTATGTATGTAGTATTGTTTAGTAAATAATTATTATATTAAATGATTTTATATAATTTGATGTTATATCCTCTAAGTATTATATGATATGTAGTTATATCATACATTACACACCCGTCTTTGGCACTTTAAAAAACCGGCCAAGTGCGTGTCGGACTCACTCACAGAGGGTTCCGTACTATTGATGAAATTAAAATTATTATTTTTTTAATTTAAGTTATTTGCATGAAAGATTACGCGGTAATCAGCGGTTTACGATTTACGAGGTATTAAAAAAAAACTACTTACTAGATCTCGTTCAAAACAAGTTTCGTTGGTAGTTTTTATAGTAATGTACATCGTATTCTATGTTTTTTTAGATTTTTCATTTTCTTATTTTAGAAGTTAGACCTACTTTTTTCCACTTTGGAAGCGTCTGTAACGCAAACTATTCGGTTTAGAAAAAAAATATTTTAAAAACCTCGATATCATTTTTGAAGGCCTATCCATCCATAGATACCCCACACGTATGTGTTTGATGAAAAAAAAAACATTTTTGGGTTTCAGTGATAAGTATGGGGAGCCCCCAATATTTATTATATTTTTTTTTTATTTTTGCATCAAAATCTTAATGCGGTTAACAGAATACATCTACCTACCAAGTTTCAACAGTATAGCTCTTATAGTTTCGGAAAAAAATGGCTGTGACATACGGACGGACAGACGGACAGACAGACATGACGAATCTATAAGGGTTCCGTTTTTTTGCCATTTGGCTACGGAACCCTAAAATGGATAGATGATAATATACCAGTATATTTACCTTTACTGAGAGGTATCAGGTCTGGATTCCTGTCATCGGGGCCGTGGGTAGAACTTCTTTTCGGTGCGGTCTTCTGGTTTTTAGAGGATGGTATCGTCACTGTAACAAAATCGAATATTTAGTAATTCAAATTCTATTCATTTAAATCCTTCAAAAGCACTTATAACAGCCCACTAACCAATTTTCTACTTCCCACCTGAACTAAATTAGCCTTTGAAAACTGTAGATTAGTAATTACCGAAATATGTATTTAACGTGGGCGGACACGAGGTAGTATATTCGTCCTTGAAAAAAATGCTTCATTGTGTAAAGTAAAGTTGTAATTAGTTTTTAACCAACTTAAAAAAAAGAGGAGGTTCTCAATTCGAGTGTTTTATTGAATGAAAAGTTCATTCCGTTTAAACATCAATACAACTTCAATTCAACTTTGAATCCAGCCAGTAGTCATTCTCATAATATTTTTACATTTTAATTTCTTCAAAATTATTTAGTTCACTAGTGTTTGTATGACACATACATTTATCTGTAAGTGCCGACGATCAGCGTGCAACTGACTAGCCTTACCACAGATTACAAACGACCTCATGAAGTAAGTATTTTACAAAACATACGGGTCGAATTGAGAACCTCCTCCTTTTTTTGAAGTCGGTTGAAAATGACTTTACGCTTTTTATAAAAGCTAAAAGAAAAGGCCTTCTTAAGTTTCACCCGGCTATTTTAATACTTAACGTTTGTATTAAGTAAGTATAAAGCGACAGACTGGCGTGCAAGAAATTGTTTCGGTTTCTAGGTCGCTGATACGTTTCAAATACTTTAAATACCTATACCTTTTACGTCCAAGGTAATAAGCATATTCAACGACAATATTTGCTGCTTTATTAGTTTAAATATAAAAATAAATTGCCACAAGTAGAACATCTTTTGCGAGCAGTTTTCTCGTGTTATTATACATATTTTTAATCCAAAATTTCTCTCGGGACATAAGAGCCTACTACTAATTTATCGATTTAAAGTTTCTAATCTCGTTATGGAAAGGGCTATTTACAGGATTTCTCAGAAGTATGAAATCAGGCCTGAATATTCCGATAGAAACTATATCCTATATTAAAATATAGCCGAGGGAATAAAATAGTCATAGTTAGTGGTGATATGGCCCTCGAAGTTAATAAAATATGTGGTGGGCTGAGGAAGACTGTTAATGAAAAATTTGTTGGTCAAAAATAAAAATAATTTGAATTTTACGTTTTTTCTTAAACTATTATAAATAAAGTAGATTTACAGAGCTCTATTTCTACTATTTGAGAAGCGATCAGTTATTTATAATGGACACCTAAAAATTATGATAAAGTTAAAATAAAAGAAACAGTTAGAGTAGGCGCACACCGTTGATTTTTAGTTGGCCGATAGTTGTGCCCGATTTTAATTTGTATGAAGAATCGGCCAAATCGAATCGGCGTAGTGTGCGCACTCCCATACAGTCATGCCCATGCCCATACTGATCAACTGCCCGACTAAAATATCGGCCGACGAAAAATCAACGGTGTGCGCCTACTCTTACAAACCTTGATAATCTCTCGCTCGGTGGTGTATCCTCGTCGCGATGAGAGCGAGACACAAGATAAGTGCTACTATGAACGCCACGCCTATTACCACGCCGAACAGCCAGTTCACCTCCCACACTTCTTGTGCTTCTGTGAAAAATACTTTAGATATAGATCGAACTCCATCATTTAACACTTTTTTCGGATATGAGTTAAACTCAAGGACAGCTAAGAATAACCCATTTAAATTATTTGAAACCTAAATAATAGAAAGACACGGGACTTAAAGATAAGGTACAATTTCGTAGCCAACTCCACGCAGCAGTGGACGACATAGTGCTGCCGCGACGCATTGGTTTCTATGAATTACCTACAGACGTGTGGTTAAGTAAGGATGATGCTTCATAGAAATAATTAGTAATCAGGTGTTAAAACGTCACATCTCTGCTCCTAGGCCATACAGATAACGATAACCCGAAGATTTTCGTTATCGAAGTGAGCAGCCAAGTATTCGCGTATATTTCGATGTTTTTTTGCATAGTTGGAAGACTTTCCTCCTGTGTCAAATCAATGTCGCCCGATCGTTTGTTTTATGTTATTTTATTTTTTCTGTATTGACCCAGGGGTACGTGAAGTCAGCCATCTTCTTACATTAAAAAAACTAAGAACGTGTTTATTCATCCCACCACACAGTTTAAACACTAAATTGGCTGCTCCCACCCATGTTGTTTTGCTCAAAGTTAATGTTTTTTGCGTCGGTGCCTCACTCGCCCCCGCGTACTAAAATTGTCTTTTTTCTATAGATTTTGACAAAGGCTTTTGTGGCAGTTCGCAGACACTCCCCAACTCCCACGGTTTGCTATGCCTATCGTAATAGTGTGGGTAGGGTTTAACTTGGTATGAAATATCGGTAATTTTTTCACAATTTTGACATGTAGATAGTGAATATTATAAATAAATTTCTTATTCTTATATCGCGTTAAGTTTGCGGGAATACATTGCATTCAAATGGAGTAGAGAAGACAATCTAGTGTGTTGACTTTTAAAGACTGGTGATCATCATTAGATGATGATTACCAGTATTGATACCTGGCAAGGAAATGCTATCATCAGAATGTAGTGTACCTTGCTGCCTAAGCCATGGATGGACCTATATTTTCCGCTTAAATCCATTCGTTTTAGGTTCATAAATACAAACACTGTTTATTTATGCGTGTACCTACTTATAAAAACCAAAACAGATTTTGTGACTCCAGCCAGTGGCTCTAAATAAGATCATAGCCCTGTCTTTCTAATAAAATTTTCAGGATTTTTTTTTAAATACTTGTCTCAAAGGAAATTTTATTGGTAAACTCACCTGTCCTCGGCGAAAGTCGTAGCGCAGTTTCGACAATAAACGTCACGTGCTCCGACCTCCCCCTGTTATTGGCTGCGTACACCACGAGCTTCAGCTGCCTCTTAGCTCCCAATCTTCGGAGGTTCCATAGCGCAGCACCATTGGTGGCGTTGACGACTAGCCCCTCGTTACCCCATACTTATTGGTAAACTCACCTGTCCTCGGCGAAAGTCGTGGCGCAGTTTCAACAATAAACGTCACGTGTTCCGACCTCCCTCTATTATTGGCTGCGTACACCACTAGCTTCAGCTGCCTCTTAGCTCCCAATCTTCGGAGGTTCCATAGTGCTGCCCCATTGGTGGCGTTGACGACTAGCCCCTCGTTTCCCCATACTTCTGCTATGTACACGCAGTTGAGGCCTCCCTCGTAGCCTGAAAGAGAAAGAATTATAAGGGGATTTGGATTTAAAAGAAGAATTAAGCTCTAGTAGGGCTGAAGATATGTAAATAATTCCTTAAAGGGATATAAAATTGTAACCCATTTATCATTTACTCGTAGAGGTAAGATAGATGATTCGCAAAGACACCTAAATATAAAGCATTAAAAGAATTCAGGGTGTGTAAGAAAATTGAGCATCTTATTACGATTTGATCAAAGTCTCTGTCATTTCTATTTGTTTGACAAAACACTATTTTATGAACCTAATTTTAAACCCAATTTCGTTCATTATGTTGCGTAAAAGTAAAAAAAAAAATTCGTCACAACAACTTTTGACTGAAAACTGGTAATAAGTAATACTAACTAATATTATTATACATGAATGAAAAAGCCCTAAAGAATCAAAGGTATGTTTTTCTTAAGCTTCAATGGAATTAAAATTTCATGCTTAAGTCTGTGTCGCATCTCGTATACTAATTAACTAAATATATTTAAGCACACAAACGCTTCTATTTCTTTTTCTAATTTTGGAAACTAAGAATCTTAATTACTAGAACTCGTATTAAATATTCAATGTCTTTTTACTACATACCTAATTAAGGACCCGTGAGCCTAATCTACTTTTTATGTCAAAACTTGTTAGAAATTAACAAGCCAAATATACATATAGGGTGACATTGCAAGGTGTTGCTAAGTTTTAGGGAGCGATTTCGAATCGATTTACGTAAGGAAAAATATTATTTCTATGCGCTGCATTTGCTTCGCTCATAAAAAAATTAGCACACTTATTTAACAGCGATTATTTAGAAGCCTTGAAAACTTAAGATATAGGCCACCACGAATTTTTTTTTTATAAAAACACTTCTGTAAAAAATAATAACGATAAAGTCGTATTGTTATTTTGTTTTATAGGGTTTTTTTTTAAAAAAATGGCGATATCAAAGTCACCCTGTATTTAGGAACAAAAACTTTCTTAATGGGCACTATTTGGGATATAGAGTTTGAAACAGTTTTAAGCTCTAATCACATTTCGCATATCTAATTACTGAAAATATTCAGACCCCGCTTATTTACCAACCAAAATGTTTTAGTAGTTTTTGTTTTCATATTGTTTAGTAAATTGTGAGTAATATTGACGCAATCTTCTATTTAATTTTATTTGCGATATTATAACTGTATTAGAATGTTAATAAATAACACCCTTAACTGTATTTTTTTAACATAATGTAAGTCCTATTGTACTTTTGCTGTACCTTTCCAAATAAAATAAAATAAACTTGAATATATCAGAACAAATTAATGTCCTAATTCTAAATTAAGTTCATTAAGTTAATCCTAAGTCAGGAGATACAGAATTAATAGTATTGATTCTTCATTTTCGAGAATACTAGTCTATTATTAGAAACACTTAATTAATATCAAAATATCTTTTTCACAGTGATTCCACAAAAATAAACTAATTGAATTTAAAAGACGATAGTTCAAAGTCACTATAATTAATTAACTAACTGGCGGAAAT
The DNA here is from genome assembly GCF_004193835.3 of Ostrinia furnacalis. Lineage (NCBI taxonomy): Eukaryota > Metazoa > Arthropoda > Insecta > Lepidoptera > Crambidae > Ostrinia > Ostrinia furnacalis. Next base: position 109,097 of record NW_021137476.1, on the reverse strand, counting down.
TAATTAATGTTGGAGCACTATTTACTGGTGTCTTCAAGAAATTGATGCTATTTTTGGTTTCCTATATTTCTAGGATGATATTATTTTTAAATCATTGACTATTCTCTTATGGCCAGGTTACTAAACCTTTGGTTGTCACCAGTCATCAGCTTTGCAATGGGGGGAAGTCGAACCTTAACCTCGAACTCCTCCTATGTTCTTCTGATTAATTTCGTTGCGCGTCCAATGACAGTTTAACTTTCCCCCGGGGTAAACTTGACATTTATTGGTTGGGTTTTTATTGGCGGTCAAGCTGTAGATCCACAGAAGCTACACAGAAGTTGCAGCGGTGGGAACGAGAGGTAGGAATAGTCCCGTATGGTCAGATGGCCAAACATTACATTTTTAGTTTCAATATTGAAGTAATGGTCTTGCTTAAAATTGCTTAATCGAAAAACACAGAGCATTCTATTTTTTAAAGTTCACATAAAATACACAATTACACCCGTATTCACAAACGATGCTTGCTTAAGTGAAGCAGCAAGTCGAACGCACAGCGTTGGATAGAGCTCTGTGATTGGTTCGTGTGTAACCCTTTGCGTCCACGGGCACTGTTAGATGTTAGTTACATTTCAGGAATTAGGTTAATGTATGTACAAAAAGTACCTAACCGACTACAGAAGCTGCTAATGTTAATTACAATTCCAATATAGTGTGAGCTCGCTGAAGATTAAGATGTTTTTAAGCGACCTCACTTGATTACTGAGGTGCTTAAGCCCCGATTAATTTTGTCGAAACTTGCAAGTAATTTGTGTGATTAATTGTTTCTTCACCTAATTTTCCTTGGCAATTAAAGTGCCGGTAAATTTGCCGTTTTTAGAACACTAGAATAATATTCAAAGTCTTTAAAATTGAATCAAAGTTTTTAAAATTGAGATAAACTTTTTTTTATTAGGTAATGTCAAGTATTTGACCGCAATCGCACCTGGTGTTCATTAAGATGCAGTCTAGGCTGATACATAATATATCGGCCCTGTAAGTGCCTATTCACTCTCGCCTTAAAAACTATAGTTTTCAAGTAAATACGTCATGATACCAGTTTAGTAATCCTTTTTTATATCCATAAGGAACCACTGTCTAGTTAGTGTAAGCAAGCTGCAGTTGGCGTCTAGGCTGCATGAGCTATAAGCATTGAATCAAAATGATCCTAAGCTTTAGGGCCTCAGACAACAATATTAATCAGAATATCAAACAGCTACATTAATCTAGCTTGTAATGTAATGATTAATATTGAAGAAAATTAATTATTTGTGATTTTGTGTGTGATTAAAAACTGCTAAGTTTGTTCGTTCGTTCGTTTCAGCCGAACGAACTTGTCCACTGCTGAACAAAGGCCTCCCCCAAGGTTTTCAACAAAGCACGGTCCTGCACTGCCCATTTTAAGAAATTGGTACCTAATAAACTTGAAATAAATCGAATTGGTGGAATTCAATTTTAACAAGTTATTTAAAAATTTAGTACGATATGTGATTCTTACCGCTAAAAAAATTTAATGCTAAGAAATTATTAAAGAGGTCTATAACTTTGTATTGCCTCTTCATTTTCTTGATAATATCATTACAGATTTAATCTCCAAAAGTATTTTGTATCTACTCAGTCGGCACCATTTGCAAAATATAACCTCTTTACGGTAATGGTTTGATGAAAATTCCTGTTGAGAATTTTAGTCTGGTACTAATTATCTTTTACGATAACAACCCGAACAATAACATAATTAACGGACGCCTCATTTTCAGCTACCGTTTTTCAGGAAAATATTCAGTACACTTTGTATGCTCCCGATTTGAGGAAATTCAATGTTTTATATCCGAAACAGTTCCCTCGTCAAAGTGGTTTTCGGGGAAATGACAATATCAGATAGTCCGAAAGCTGTTTTCCCAAATAATGTTGAAATCGAAATTCCGCGAAATGTGTAAGTATTTCTATATTTACCAAATTGATACTCATGTTTTGATTATTCTGTTTTTATTTTTTGTAGCTGCTTAAAATTATTGTATCAAAAAGATTCCTTTTAATAAGAAATAAGGAAAGTAGACGGGAGACCATACAATTTGGAGAAACGCTTTAAGCTCCACGCGCCTTCTTACACCGAATATTATAAGTAAGTGCCTACACTACTAGTCACTGAGAAAATTCCCGTACGTGTTTCTTATTTAAATAAATTCAATCTACCTTTTTGTACTGTACGTACATACTTACCCACTCGTTGCCTATTACAGTAAACTCTAAATTGCAGATAATCTATTAGTGATTAGGAATGAAAGAGAATAAATGCCGATTAGACAATATTGCCCGTTTTCACCATCAATCCCTCATTTTTAAGTGACCCCTATGGTAACACATAACAGGAATTTTGTTTTCATAGGGAGCACTTGTATCGGGCGTTAATGACTTGTTGATGATGATGATAAACAAAACTTACCTGCCAAGCACATGAGGTCCAACGAGTCGTCAGTCAAATTGTACACTGTACAATTGGTCGGCGGATCTGGCCTGGTCGCGGGCAGCAGCGTATAGATACAAGGCGAGGTCTGCTGACCAGCCAAGTTGGTGGCGCGGCAGGATAGCGTGCCGTAGTCCACGTCTGCTACCGGGGTGTATGTCAATACTGATCTACCCTCGTTCGCTTCAACGGTGAAGCGGTCCTGAAAGAGAAATTTTGGTTAGAAACATGCTTTAACTGTTAAGCGGCCTTGAAAAACATTTTGAGGTAAAGGGTATTCTGTAAAATAGTTTGTGACTTGGTGTTAAATTAATACTGTTTCTGTTGATCCCCTTGAGTTGATGGACTATTGAGTTGATGAGGGCTATGAACGTGACGTTTGGTTGGGATTTTGTTATGATTTGTTGTGGTTTATAGGGGTCAATCCGTAAATTGTTGCATGTCATCTCGTGCTCATGCCGGAGTCTGCTTGAAAACATAGCTTGAAAGCTACGTATTGTTGGATCTCTCTCTCTCTTTTCACGTTTGGTAGCAGACTGTATCCATTAGCAGACTGCAACTAAACGCCCTTGGAGCTCAGAACTTTCGAAGTTCAATAAAAACTGTGAGCACATTATTAGGTACTTTAACCAAAATCGCAAAAGTGCCGAAGACAAAAAAAAAATCTGTTTCTGTTCGTTTTAATGAATAACTAATAAGTTTAGTGTACACACACAATTACGATTATTTCCGTTCCAGGCAAACTAAAACCAAAGCTAGGGACTGAAATTCGCTGCCTGCTGCTGTTTTTCCTGAACACTATAATCCGGGCCTTTTCAAGGCGAGGGTGAATCGGCACTTACATGGCAGATAATTCCATCTTAGACTGCATCTCACTTAATACCAGATGCGATTGTGGTCAAATACCTGCCTTGTTAAGCATAAAAAAGTGTGATTTTTGTACTCGTTTTCAGTAATAGGACATATTTATAGTTACAGGACTTTATACTCGTAGGTATACTTCGTTCCTCTGTATGTGTCTAGTTGTATGTTTCTTTTCAGAAAGTTATTCATACTGTAAAGTAGAATATTTCGCTCTTATAACGTGTGGAACTAGGGCGGTCTAGGTCAACGTGCTGTTACGTGCAAATTGTGTGTGCTTACACGAACCGAACGTCCAATGCAGAGGTATTCAATTTTTAAGGTAACTAGAAATTGATATAAAGTAGGCAATGTAACAGAAAGGAACGTTATCGAAGTAAGCGTTATTTCTTCTAAAGTACCTAGAGTCGAAGGCACAGACATCAGACTGTATTTTTGTTATAGTTCATGCAACTCACGAAAGCTAGTGAGTCAACTTGTGACCGTGTGTGTGTACGTGTAAATGCACATAACGATAGTGTAGTCTATCAAAACTTTTGAAAAATGAACACCACACATATAAAGCTCACTCCCCCTCGTGAATTGCAACAACTATACAATGTCGTACTTATTAAAATGACATAGGATACAACAGTATTTAACTTCATGTAACCGTTAAGTATGTTACATTTTTATTGGCATTATAATTCTTTGACTACCTACTCTCTAGTAGAAAGAAGCCGTCATTAGTATTTTGTTCGAAACTCTACTAAACGTTTTACGCTGATAACAGCTTAATATAACGAAAAATAAAACGTTATATAATTAAATTAGAGTCGTCGACGACAGCGAGATGGGAGGGCCGAAAAACTTTGGCCCTCACCATGTACTTTGTAGGACTTTGTAGCTCATAAAATAAGGTCGTAAATGCCAAACGTAGGGCGAGGCGATAACTCTAAGAGTCGAGGAAATTGAAAAATAAAATTCTGGGAATTCCACAAATACAAAGATCGGGTGATAATGCGGATCAGCTGTAAAAAAATACAATTCCGATAGGAAATTAAGAGGAAACGTTATGGGTTTACATTAAAAAATATGATACTCTGATGTCCATAATAATAATCTACAATTTAAATCCGAATAACGTGTAATGGAAGCTTCGAATGAACTGATTATTATCCCTTGGTCACTACTCATGGGTCAGTGAGACCCTGCCAACTTTAAAACCTACGTTTACTGGTAATGACCCCTAACGACTGCGAGTCCCCCGCCCGTGTATTTTCAATACGGCGCTCGCTGCTTCGCATGGTGGGTGTTTCCAGTGGATTAGTGCATTATTCGCGCCAAAATAGCAAAAACAGGGTCACAGTGACCCTTGAGTAGCAAAGACAGGCGATAAAAAAATATCATGTGATATTTTTTTAGGTTCTTTTTATGTGTAAAATACTATTTGTTTGAGGGTTTGTTTTGTACTTACTGTGTAGCTTTTTGTCGTCGTCTTTTTCTTCATTTTGGTTTGGTTTTTCATAGGTATGGGTGGTAGAAATACGCTCACGGATGTAGAAATTGTCAATGTTTTGTTGCTTGATGATGGTGATTTTAATGAGGTGGATACTTCCACGATACAAGGCCCCTCCACCTCTGCTTCTTTACACAGCATCAGTAAATCGGCCAAACTTCCTACGAGGGCTTGATATGAAGATATACCTACCTTACGCATAGCAGCGAATTTGCAATAAAAAGATTCCCCGACAATTGCGTCTGATAACTTCAAGGATATACAAACTGCCTATGCCTGAAAGATCTGTTCCAGTTGTCTCTAATGTGGTATCTAAAAGGAAACTTTGCAGCATTTGTTCCTATAAAAAAGATCGCAAACCCAAATTTCTTACTGTAAAATACCCATTTGCAATCATATGCTCAATTAATGTTCCTCCAAACTGTTTAGTTAACAATTAAAGTTGTTATTTCATTGCATTATAAACCCTTTTTATTAAATAATGTGTTTTACTCCAAAAACCGCAATAGTTATGAAGATATACAAAGTTTTATAGCAGGGTCAAAATGACCCTTGAGTAGTGACCGTGTAAAAAATATTTTGAGTAGTAGCCAAGGGTTA
>NW_021137476.1:24693-103609 GCF_004193835.3 Ostrinia furnacalis | reverse complement strand
ATAACTCTTTTTGTAACAACTGTTTAAGTGTACGACATAAAACCTTTTCATGTACTTCAAAACATAATTGTTCTCATTGTTATATGCGACATCACTCATTATTGCATTTCAATACAAATGTTAAATCTAGTAACTGTAATATTGGTGCAGCAGCGATGTCCGACCCCGCTAATATTTCCGCTACCGCTCATGACCCCGCCCGCACTACGGCGGCCGGTCATGCCGAGTCGAATATTATGACTCATTCTCCCGCTATTCAATCACCGCACACGTTTGAAAATAATGCATCGGTTTGTACAGTTTCGTGCGATCGTAGTAAACGTTTTCAAACGACAACTTTATTAGGAACCGCTAAAATAAAAGTTATTGATTGTAATAACCGCACTCACCTTTTGAGATGTCTAGTAGACCCTGGCTCTCAGAGTGATTATATTTCCGCTGATTGCTGCAAGCGTTTATCGCTTCCTATACATAAACAAACCCGCTATACGGAAGTTCAAGGCATAGGAGGAGCCACACAAAAAATTCTAGGCTTTACTAAACTTAAGTTTACTTCTCGTTTCAATAATAATTATGAATATGCTATACAGCCCATGATAGTTGAACAAATTACGTCCCAGCTTCCCGACTCGCGCGTAGACGTGACGGCCATACCTTTTATAAAAAACTTACCGCTCGCTGATGACGAGTTTTCACAACCTGGACCTATAGACATGCTTTTAGGAGTTAAACTTTATTGTAAAACTAGCTTTGGTCGCCCGCTACGCGGGCTACAAAAGCTAGATCTGCGATGCTGGCCGCTCCGGGCTTCGCCCTACGCGGCGCTCGGCCTGCGGCCTCGCATTCGGAGCTCGGCCTTCGNAAAGTCGATTTTTGTAAAACCACTGTTTTTGATATATCACAGTGTCGTCGCAAATGGACGATATGGGACGTAGGTAGTACGTAGGCTTGTAATGAAATTAGTACCTTTTTATTTTCAAGAAAAAGAAGAAAAATGAAAATCTTATTTATTAACTAGATGTTATTTAAAGTTATAAAAAACATTCCGATGTTAATTTTGATGTATTATTTTTGGTTGAACTTTTAATCAGATTGAGGAAAATATTGTAAAAGGGCTTCCCTAAAATAATTAACTTACACGTGCGGAAACATTGTAAAGTATTTCAATTTCAACGAAATGATACCAATCCGATTTTATTTTTGTAAGAGGTCGTTAACTAAAGCTCTTTGAACCCAACTCAATAATGGAGTACAATTTCGACTATCAAGTACAGCTCAACACAAAAAGTTTGGACTACAAAAAACAATAGAGTACCAAAGCCCTGTTTTACCAAAATTACACGTGGAACCCCAATTTCTAGCAAAACAACGAAAACAATATCCAAGGATTATTTTCGAAATTCATAATGGAAAATCTAGCGTCCGTTAGCACAAAAACAGAGTTTGCGTGAAAACGTTAACTCAAAGGCGTGTACCATTACTGTGTCAAAGTGCTACTAACCAAAAATAAGGTCAAGTGATTATCGAAGCTGAGCGGCGAGCTCATCTAGCATTTATTGCGCTTGTGTAAGGTCCAATTTGGATTACGGGATCGCAGCTTGGTCTACTCCACTTTGTATGCATCCAACGAAGGGTTTGATTGCTTTGTGTTTACACAGATAAATAAAGCGATTACTTACAGGATCCACTTTGGTTGAGCCCGCGGAATTGTTGAGTGTCCATTCGAAGGTATCAGGTGGAGGGAACGCGTCGACTTCACAGATGACACTCGATGGTTCTTGAACTGCCGCGCCGATCATTTTTATCTCTTTCTTCCTGCACAGCGGCTTGTCTGCACAAAAAAGAACGTTATCCTTTAAGTGTAAAGCTCATTTTGGAAGGAATGGTCCTGTTTAATCGCTACATCCTCTGGGGCACGAGCTCCGAATAATTACAGCTATTAATAACTAGTGGAAGAACTGGGGTAGTAGATGGATTTTCACAACGTTATTATGGATCGGGGCTCGGAATAAAAATGTGAAGTTTCCCTTTTCTCTTCGTTTGGTCATAGTAGAAGTATACTCAGTGGGTTTATATTCATATGCCTGTTAACAGTTTGACATTGACGTTCTCTGGTGTTTGATTTAAATACATTAAGGCTGGGTTGTACCATCTTACGTTAACTATAACAAACGTCAAATATCTGTCAAACTCCATAGGTACAAAAACACGGGTTATCGTTATAGTTACGGTAAAATTTAGGTGGTGCAACTCAGCCTTAAAGTAACAAAGAATCTTACTAATATTATAAAGCTCAAGAGTTTGTTTGTTTACTTGAACGCGCTAATCTCCGGAAGTACTGGTCTGTTTTGAAAAATTCTTTCAGTGTTAGATAGCCCATTTATCGAGGAAGGCTATAGGCTATACAACATCACGCTACGATCAATAAAACAATGAAAAATGTAGCGAAAACGGGTTTTCACGCATACGAAGTCGCGGGCACAGCTAGTGTTCATTAAAATGAATATTGCCTCCCCAACCCGTGCGCTTGGGATTATAGGTAAATCCTCCATTTGCCACTTTTACTAAATTATAGAGGGTCTTCCTCTTGCAAGGGAGACAAATGACCTGATGATAACGAACATTAAGTACTGTAAAGGTAGGTCTAAGGACGATAAGACGTAGGTAAAGAAAAACGTTCGGTTTTTCTAGACTATCTTATTCGTATCAGATACGAATTGCGGAATAACCTATGTGTGTGTTGTGTATGTTATATAAAGGGTAAATTGCAAATAGTGCTCTAGTTACCAGTTATTCATCTTTCGCAGAATTTAGTAGCCATCAGTTCAAGTATAAATGTTGCAATTCACGAAGGCGAGTCAGCTTTAGCGCTCCTGCACACGACGCCGCCGCCTCGCCGCCGCGCTTTTGAACTGTTTAAGCCCCGGATACACTAGGGAACATTTTGTCCCGCAACATGACGCGCAACACAAAATATACGTGACGCTGCAACGTTGCATAGTGTCCCGCAACATGACCCACAACATTGTACGTGACGCGGGGCATGTTGCTTGCTCCCGCCTCGAGAAGTGTGGTTGACAAAATGTTCCGCGACATGTATCTCGGCACATTCCACGTAGTTATTGAGGAACATGTTCCGCAACATGTTGCTTCATTTGTCCCCTAGTGTATCCGTGGCTTTATACGCGCCGCGTGAAGCCCGCTGCCGCCGCGCTGCCGCCGCGCCGTCAAAGCCGGACCGGTGAAATTATGCTTTGACGGCGCGGTGGCGGCGCGGTGGCGGCGCGGCGGCGGACTTTACGCGGCGCGTATGAACATTGTAGGGGCGCGGCGACGGTGCGGCGGCGGTGCGGTTGCGGCGTCGTGTGCAGGAGCGCTTAGTGGTGGCTCGCTACTGTTCGTTTTTCAAAATTTTAGATAGATACTCGTATTAGGTACACTATTGTTATGTGCATGTACACGTACACACACAAGTAAAGCTCACTAACCTTCGTGAGTTGCAAGAACTATAATATCAACTGTACTTAACTGTGCCTACTGATGTACTCGTATGTCAACTATAGTTTGGGGTCGCCAATTACAAGCGGCTTGGGTCATTGAATACGCCATTCCGATGAGCTTGTAAGTGTATTATGTTATTGATAAATAATATTATTTACTAGTATGTTGTATGAAAAGTTCTCGAGTGGCGACCACGGGCTGGAAGACGTAGCGTGGGCAGGCCTCCTACTAGGTGGACCGACGATCTCGTAAAGGTCGCGGGAAGAGCCTGGATGCGGGCAGCGCAGGACCGTGCATTGTGGAAAGCCTTGGAGGAGGCCTTTGTCCAGCAGTGGACGTCATTTGGCTGAAACGAACGAACGAACTAGTATGTTATTTCTTTCTCTTTTTACACAATGCCAGTGTACTCGTAATTCAGGCAAGAATAAAGGAAGACGAATGATGGCCGATGGCTACTGAAGAGTCATAAATCTATATATATAAAAGAAAGTCGTGTTAGTTACTTCGCTTATAACTCAAGAACGGCTGAACCGATTTAGCTGAAAATTGTCAGGGAGGTAGTTTAGAGCCAGGAGAAGGACATAGGATACTTTTTATCCCGTTATTTATTGCCAATAAGGCGGAACAAAGTTCGCCGGGTCAGCTAGTATGTGGTATAAATGTACTGTTGTGTTTTATTAAGCTTATAGTACCGAAAAAGTTGATGTAGAGCAGTATTTAACTGTCAACTCTGATCTAACTGTGTTTTACGTCGGTATTCACAAACATTACTATGAGGTCTCACAGTGCGCATGGACACACAGGGTGACACACGAACCAATCACAGAGCTCTTCTCAACGCTGTGGGTTCGAATTGCTGCATCATCGTTTGTGTTACTACGAGCGTTATTGTATGACGTGATGTATTTTCCATAAAGTTAATCTTGCGATATCTAAGCAGCAGCATTAGGTAAGGAACAAAGTCTGTAGATAAGTTAATTAACGACGGAGCACACTTGTCAACCCGGAAACGGATCGTAACCGCATTAACTCGAGGCGGTCAGTATTCTTTGTATGAAACTCTGTAGTGCAACACACACTTAGCCGCACCGTAAAACGCCTAGCTTCGAGTTGAAATGCGATGAGGTGTTGATTCCTTTTCGGGTTGATGAGTGTGCTATGACCTTTAAACTTTAAGGCTGGGTTGCACCATCATAATTTAACTTTGACAAACGTCAAAAATCTGTCAAACTCCATACAAAAATCAGCGGTTATCGTTATAGTTACGGTCAAAGTTAGGTGATGCAACTCAGCCTAAGTTTATAGGCTTGATACAGGTAAATTAAATCCAATATAAGTACGGTAGGACGACGGCACGTCAAGGTAAATACTGTGGGATCTTGTGCAGTCGTAATAGGGGCGAGTTTGCAACAGAAATGGATAGCCTGATGTGCTGTCTTGTGTACATTACAATTTGATATTCCATAACAGGCAATAGTTTATTCAGCCAAAGGATTAATTAGCGAAAACAGTTATTATTAAAGCTAATAAACTATTCATGCTATAAATTTAAACCGGCTTAGCGACCATTATTGTTATTAGTTATAAAGCTATTTGTGGTTAATTTAATAGTTAATTCGTCCACCGCCAATTAACTTTGTTATCTAGAGAATGGTTTAATTACAAACCAACTAATGTGAACGATATCTATATATATAAAAGAAAGTCGTGTTAGTTACTTCGCTTATAACTCAAGAACGGCTGAACCGATTTAGCTGAAAATTGTCAGGGAGGTAGTTTAGAGCCAGGAGAAGGACATAGGATACTTTTTATCCCGTTCGAAATTAAAAAAAAGTCTGCTTATTTATTGCCATTAAGGCGAAACAAAGTTCGCCGGGTCAGCTAGTTAATGAATAAAAATAATTATTTTTGAACTTACGAGTAATATGGTAAAAATGTATTGTGTGAAACCCTTAGAATGACTTATGCCCATTTTCACCATCAATCCCTAATTATTTGTAAGTGACTCCTATCGGGTTTCTTTTTTCATAGGGGTCACATAAAAATTTGAGATGATGGTGAAAACGGCATTAAGCTCTTAAATATACGAAACCTTACCACATGAGGTGGTAGAACTGAAGTATATTTTTAATGTACAACGAGAATGCTCTTAGTCTGCATCTCACCTGATGGAAATTGATGACCGGTGTGCCTACCATGAGTTTACGTTAGGTGAGCTCGCTAGCGAATACGTCAAAAAATTCTATGAAGATTTTATTTCTTGAAAGTAGCCGCTAGGGGCGCTGCACAATATGTCATACATTTAAATGTCATTTTTTACGCAGTCGCTAGCGAGCACACCTAACGTAAACTCATGGTAGGCACACAGGCCATGGTGATAAATCCTCATCCTCATCCAGGGCAACTGGCCATTTACTTCTTACTGCCAGAAAAAAAACAATGCTGTTAACGTTGTTGTCTACTCACGGACATTGCCCGCGGGCGGTGTGACCGGAGGACCGGATCCTGACGCACTCTCTTCAACGACTTTGCACAAAACGGTCTCGATAACATTGTTAATTATTTATACCGAATAGACAACTAATTGTATACAGTCCACTCTTTCATTTAATTAACTTCTACTACACTCACTATCGAAGTAACAGTTGTCGTTACGGCGACAGATTTGAGTAAGGTGTGGTAAGATAGCCAGGCGGCCTTGGAACAAACTCTCCCTCCAACCAAACCGAGCAAAGACTTTTGCTCTCACTGGCAGTCAAACCCGGAACTTCTGGGTTTGAGTCAGGTGATCATTACCACTCCATTCACAGAGGCAGTATCATCATCATCATTTCAGCCATAGGACGTCCTCTGCCTCCCCAAATGATTTCCACAATGGCCGGTTGGTGGCGGCCTGCATCCAGCGCCTTCCCGCTACCTTTATGAGGTCGTCGGTCCATCTTGTGGGTGGACATCCTACACTGCGCTTTCCGGTACGTAGGGTCCAGAGACAGTAATTATCAGTAAAATAAATAAGGATAATTTTTAACAAAATGACTCAGTCTAAACTTTTGCAATTTATGTTCGTATAAGACGTTAAAAGTGAATAAGAAACTAGCGGTAAACTGAAAACAAAGGACTTCAAATAAATTTTGAATATTGTGTACAAAAGTTATTATTATAGGGAACAGAGTTTCATGCAGTTAATTCTTATTCCATCCCTGTCCACCAACAATTTAAAGTCAATTTCGTAGAGCACCTTTAGATAATTACTATTGACGACGTTCCACGATACGCGAAAGGTAAACACAGAACAACGAAGTCAGCATACCCGGTCTTCTTTAACTCTCCTTGTTTAAGGAAAAACAAAGTGAAAGGTAGTGGAAACACACGTCGCACGCATATCGACAGCTTCAAGCTATCAATAAATTTTAACTTGTCAGTGAAGTCGTAACAAATGTTTCTATCGCCTTGCTGGATTGAGACAATACTGTAGATATTTGATTATAATCATAAAGTCCTTAAATACTAATCCCACGTAAAAAATAATATACCTGATTTTATGATAATCATCAGGTCATATCTCCACTGCAGGAGTATGCCTACTTTTTTAACCTAAATTGGCCTACATTCTCCACACTGCACTGGCCAGACAGTTTTGGGAGGATTGCTCGATTGTCATTTTTTTTTCTCCAGCCAACTATCTTAAAAACCTGTCTGTTCTATTTAGTCTATGCTTTTACACGATGGTTAAACGGGGGCGAAGCCTTGGTTCGATTAATTGATTGGAAATTAGAAACCGTTTGTGGTTTTCTCTTGTATTTATTTTAACTGTCTTCTCTGAAAATAGCGGACTCGCTCTAATTTGGATTACAGGATAGAAAACGGTAGTATTTTTTTTTATGGAATTTGGAGACTTGCTTCTTTTTCTCTTTTATTTCGTTGATAACGTTGTTTCGCAGACTTTTCAAGCTTTTACTTACCGTGAGATGGAACAAAATTTGATCGGCAGAAACAAAGAAAAAAAAATCTTATGGGTAATAGAGTTGCATAGAAAGAGCAATTTGTTTAACAAGAAATGTTAAAATACCCACGGATGTTTTAAATCTCTTAATTTATTGAGAACATACGAAAATGACATAAATAAATATGTAATAGTTTTATATCACGAGACGAGAGCGTATTTATATCTTAAAGGCCGGCAACGTACTCGTTACGCCCCCGGGCCTGCGGAGCGGATGTCTAAAGGCAATGGTAATCATTTACCATCATGTGATCCGTCTGTTCATTTGCCTTTTGACCCGTAAAAACGCAAAAATAATCCTAACTGTTGAATGATAGTACGTTTTTCTCAAAAATCGTTTCTTCCAAAATTTTCTCTCCATTTGATATTTTTTACAACAAAACGTTAATGATCATTATTTTTAGTTTCTCATTTAAGCACTGTGCATGGGATAATAGCTCAATTTATTATGAAAATGCTTCAGCTGCATAATGGTCCGCCAAGTGCCACTTTTGGAGGCTTCAGTCCCTTTGATCTGGGGCCGACTGGAGCGTTAAAGGTTTTTCTAATAACCGAGGGATGTTATCACAAAGTCCTTATTTGGCTACGATGGAGAAAAAGTTTTTATCGATATTTTATGTGTGAAATAGTGAAGTTTTCTTACTTAAATTGAGTGTTCAGTGTATTCATTATTGAGAATGAGTATGCTTGAAACTCTGTACTTCTTCGATTCTGTTATTAAAAACATATTCTTGTACGTTTTTTTGGAAGCATATTTTAACTAAGATTTACTATTAATCTCATTATTATTCGTTATTAATTCGTTTCAGCCAAATGACGTCCACTGCTGGACAAAGGCCTCCCCCAAGGTTTTCCACAATGAACGGTCCTGCGCTGCCCGCATCCAGGCTCTTCCCGCGACCTTTACCAGATCGTCGGTCCACCTAGTAGGAGGCCTGCCCACGCTACGTCTTCCAGCCCGTGGTCGCCACTCGAGAACTTTCCTGCCCCAACGGCCATCGTCTCTACGAGCTATGTGCCCCGCCCACTGCCACTTGATTTTAGCAATTCTGCGAGCTATGTCGGTTACTTTGGTTCTCCTGCGGATCTCCTCATTTCTGATTCGATCACGCAGGGAAACTCCGAGCATAGCCCGATCCATCGCCCTTTGGGTGACCTTGAGCCTTCTTATGAGGCCCATAAGAAGAGTAGAAAGAATAATATTAATTAAAATAAATTAAAATTTAACAGATTAATGTTTGATAAAAATCAGGTAAACACATAAAAATTATATGGTAAGTAAAATGAAGTGGTACCCTAAGGAATTGTTTTTCCATGTCATTGTCATGTGCCTTCTAGCGCTTAGAGACAAACTACGAAAAACAAATGAAAGTGGACACAAAAGTTACCGTCTCTTCCGAGAAAGTACTAAGTTCGCTGACGAAAAGTCATGTTATTATTTTGAATTTACTTAACAAAACTCATTATTGTCCCCGAAGATTAAAGTCCCTGTCAATAGGAAGGATAGTTCACCAACTCCAGTCAAGATACAATCAATAACTAACTTAGCAACACGTAAGGGCCAAGCCTTGTTAGCAAATAGGTTATGGACTAAATATAGCTGTTGTTATGTCCTTGTAACGTAAACTTACTAAGCAAGGGATGCTTATTTTCATAATAAAGCAGCAGGTTTTCTTTTTTGTTTAAAATCAAGGACACAAAGTACGTTAGTTCCATCATACTCGTACCATTTGGGTTTGATCCAGTCAATCCAGTTTTACAAAATCCACTAATAATGTAGGATCCCGCAAAACTGGACCGTCGTGTGAACGCTCGTGTGTGCTTGAATTCTAATTACGAGTTCGAACGGATCGGTTTTTTGCAGGACACTGCAAATGGGATGTTCGTGTGAACGTTACTATTAAAACGTGTATACTACTAGACGGGATTCTGCCAAAAATAGTTCCTGCAAAAAACAAGTCCTAGTTCTATAATATAAATTATAAAATTCATTGTTGAATAATATCAGAGACAAACATAAGGCTCTCACCAGGTAGCCATAAGTTTGATAGTTCTCTAATGAAGATTAATCAATACTGTTCATCTTCCAAAAACTGCCCCAAACAGGATTCGAACTTCTAAGCTCAGCTGCCAAACCACTAACCCAAGCGGTTGTTTGAGCAGTATTGTTTCTAATATGAATGCCGTATAGTACCGTGAATAGAACAAACCGATTAAGTGAGATACAAACGTTCTAAATATAGACATTTCGGCTGTAAGTTATGCATGAGAAGAGATGTTTATTTAAGGTTACAGACGCTAGTTTCGATGGGAAACCTTTATAATGTATACTATGAAATGAAGATTGATAGTTGATTCAATCTCGAGCATAAGTAATTTGTGGTCTCAAATTGAAATTACCGAGTCTTGTTAAAAGGAGAGATTTATGATAACAATTCATAAAACAACTCACAAAAAACGGTATGCAACGATGCATTTGCAAGTTGTTTATGAGTTGTTACGGTTTCGAGGTTGATTTTCCATCTTCTTCTCTCTCTCTCCTTGGAGACAATCCACAAGTAGTAACCTTTTTCCCTGTTTCTTCATTACCAAGTTCTGGCCAAACAAATAAATAATATCGGCATCTCATACATAAAGTAAAAAAAAAACAATGACACTGAGATGAAGCTAAAATATTATTTATTGGTCCTTCTAGCCGGATAGTGAAAAAAAAACAACTCACAGACAAATTGCATATAGGGTAACTTCCCATCTCTTTCCACATTGGAAGCAGTATACATGTCAAGCTTTGGTCGAAAATATGGCTGAGTTGCACCACCCTACATTCTTTGACCGTAACTATAACCATAACCGATGTTTTTTGTATGGAATTTGAGAGATTTTTGACGTTTGCTATAGTACAAGTATGATGGTTCAATCATTCCTTAGTGCCAAGTTTTTCCAAAAATGAGAGAAAAAGCTACTCACAGACGACTTGCATATGCAGCGGGGGTGACTTCCCATCTCCCTCCACGTTGGAAGCAGTACACGTGTACTTCCCCGCTTGATGCCGGGACACATTGCGTAGTGCCAAGTTAGAGTTGCCCGTCAGTATGATGCCTCCTGACGGGTTGTGTTGGAGCAGAATGCCCTGAAAGAGAGGGAAGATTTAGACTTGTTCCTTACTGAACTTGGGCTTGAATTTATCGCTGTTATTATCTATGCAACAAAACAATCGCAAAATTTTTCAAATCTGACAGCGCAGCTAATGAGAGATTTTAAAACGTGGGTCAGTGTCGCCTGAAAAAAAAGTTGAATCAATGGACTCTATATGACCTTGCAAACAATGAAAGTACTAAGTATTGAGTTGCAATAATATGAATAGTTTTATTTTGCGTTAATTTGAGTTAAATCGTTTCCTTTTGCATTTTCACATTATCAAATCTAGGTAAATAAGCAAATCGTGTTTTTCAATCATGTAATAGGTAATATTTTACATATACCATCCGAAAAAGGCTTCACTGTTTGAAACCTTTCTCCTAAAATCATCCATGTGCCAATGCGTTCACATTATAAAGTCCATTAAGGGTTTTAAAATTCAATTAATCCCTTACATATTTCAAACATGGGCTTAACAACATACTGTTTTAAATTCAGTTTTGTGTACATTGAATGAAACCAATGATAGAAAAAAAATATTGAAAAAATTTTACGTTCAGAGTTAAATATTATTTTCAAATCGCTCTGTTAGGATTCGTTAGTGAAAGAAATACTTTGATACGTTCTCAAAAAGGACTTTTGAGAACATAAATAACATTTTTTCTACATAAATAAGTCATGAAATACATACCTAAATACCCATATAAAGGCAACGTTATAATTTCATAAGCATCAAAGCGCTCCGATCTAATTTCCACTTACAATATCGACCTTTGACAAGAACAACAGGGGCTTCGAAATTTCCTCAATTCGCTAACAGTATCGCTAAGTAGGGCATGAATTCTGAGTTCAACTCACATTATGCTCCCAAATTACTTTGTAAGCGGGCGGATTGGCATCAACGCTGCACTCGAAATATACGTCGTCCCCTTCTTCGATGTCATTAGGGTTCATTTTGGCCCCCAATTTTATTGTTGCAACAGGTACATCTGGAACACAAGTGGGTTTTGTAGATCTTATAATAGAACACATTCAGGCAAAGGGTTGTTTTCCTTGGGTCTACTTACTACTGTTCCTCCTACGCGTACTATATTATATTGTAGTCCATTGTCTTAAGCTTGTAGTCGGTTGTCTTTCAAGTTATAGGATTTAATAGACAACGGACTAAGAGGTTTGCTCAAATTGGGGCTAAGTGGCGCAATGTTATTTTATTCCAGAACATTTATTATTTTGTTCGTTTTTTATTGGGACATGTATAATACTCGTACAAGTCTGATACCCCAATGTAAAAAATATCTTAGTCGGCACACTGTCAGCCATAATACTACTAAGGTATACGCATTAATAAATCTTTTACGAATGTTAATGTTCTGTTAGAACCAAAATGCTTTAACACAATAAGTACAAAAGACGCATTCAAGTATTTAGTGCACTATTTGTTCTCCAAAGTGCAATAAAGGTCAAATAAATCCGTCCCAAAACAAAGATGCTTCCAGAATTTAAACCCTCAAGTAATGTCCCTATCTGTAATTGTTCACAGTTGATTTAACTATCCAGCTATTAAGAAACAGTACTTCCAGTGCATCCTCCATTTTAATCCTGGATAGTGGGGGGAAGAGGGGAAGCTGATAAACCGTTGTTAAGATAAATAATGAGGAAGCACTGGACACACAGAGCTTTGAGACGGCTATCCCCACATATGGCTTATAAATCCAGAGATAAAGGAGTGAGAGAAAATACTTTAGTTGCGTCCACCGCTTTTTTCATTAATTAACTGATTGAATTGCAGCTACTATCTACTATTTATTTGTTTGTATGACTTCGACTCCCCACAGACAGAGACTTTTAGTCGGCTGATAGTTTGGCCGGCTTCTAATTTGAATGAGGAATCGGCCGATAGCAAATCGGTGCAATGTGCGTTATTCCATACCTGTTCGTGAAAGGATATAAAAATAATTATTATGTAAATGTGACATTTCTATGGGACAACTGTAAAATATATTTGATTACAAGATCTATCGAAAAAAATTAAAGAACTCAATAACCCGAAATGAAACTAGAATCAAGCAACTAGCCAAGATCTCATGTCGTCTTCACGATCCATTTAAGTATAAGAATTTTGTCGATGTTTCGGACCATTACGCGTACATAAAGTTTGAGTACCCATCTTGTCAGCTGATATCACAATATTTTCTTGTACTCTTAGTATAGTTTTACCAGGAAACAATATTATATTCCGCCCTAAAAGGTTCAGAGTAAAACACACAAACTTGATCCGACGATTGATCTCTTGGCTCCGTTTGGCCAAAATAATATTTACTTCTGGATCTGAGTTGTGTAAGTTAAACAAAACTGATGAGCTTTTCGTAAACATTTCCGATAGAAAATAAACCTTTTCAATTAATAATTTTTGAGACAGTTTTTTCACTGAAAACAATACAGGGAATTATAATACGATCCCCATAAAAAACGGGTTTCAGCTAACGATGCGTGTGTGTAACGATAAATATGTTTTTGTGGCTAACTGATGGGAAACATTAATACAATCCCGTAAAGCGGTTTGAAGCTGGATGCGTGTGACTTTTCGTTCGTTCGTTCCTTTCAGCCACTGCTTGACAAAGGCCTCACCCAAGGATTTCCACAAAGAACGGTCCTGCGGTCATTGAGAGGGGCACATAGCTCGCAGAGCTGATGGCCGCAGGGGCAGAAAAGTTTTCGAGTGGCGACCACGAGCCGGAAGAAGTAGTGTGGGCAGGCCTCCCACTAGGTAGACCGACGATCTGATGAAGGTCGCCGGAGGTGCCTGTCTTTGTGTGACTTTTCACGCAACGATAAATATAATTTAACTGCCAAGAGTCCCCGCTGACTCCAGACTTTTCCGAGGCGAGGCTATAGTAATAAAGTTGTGTATAATAAATAATTTAAAAGCTGCTATCCCATAAAATTGTTTTATGAGTCACTCATGTATCTAGCTACCTATTTAAATACACTCCTGGTATACTCTTGATAAGCGTCAATACCAATTATTAGTAAGCAATTCAAAAGGAAAATTGTTTTCTCAATCTTTTATCGTATCTAAAAAGACTCCAAGCGGAAGAATTTATAAAATCCACTTTATTATTTAATTTCCGATAATGGACTCATTCTCCAGTTTAAACTTATAACATCTACAGGATTGACATATAATCTGCAAAAGCACTTTCCTATAATGAACATCTGATCCCCTTTTAGTGATGAGAAAGGCTTTTTCATTTTAAGACTCAAGGAAAATCTTACGGTTCTGTGTGATAGAACCGGTTTTATTTAAAATCTATATATATATAAAAGAAAGTCGTGTTAGTTACTTGGCTTATAACTCAAGAACGGCTGAACCGATTTAGCTGAAAATTGTCAGGGAGGTAGTTTAGAGCCAGGAGAAGGACATAGGATACTTTTTATCCCGTTCGAAATTAAAAAAAAGTCTGCTTATTTATTGCCATTAAGGCGGAACAAAGTTCGCCGGGTCAGCTAGTATATCCAATAAAAATTACCTTGAAAGATATTTTACATGAGGCTATTAAAAAGCTTATCCTTTGAAAATGATGTTATTTTAATTTTTACACAGCGCCATCTAGTCCCAAATAAGTGCACTTTAAAAAACTAATACAACTATTGCATATTTATTATAATTATACTACGTAGATATGTACTTAGTAAATAACATAAAAGGCAACACCCTAGGTAGACATAAGCACTGAAACCATTTTTCGTTCAAGTATCAAACCCGCTATATCAAGCACAGTAGTCAAGCTTTTTTAGTTTTAGTAGTTCAAACCACTGACTTTTAGTTGAGTCGGGCTAACTCGGCCTGTTAATCAGTATGGCCACATTCACATATCAAAGTGCGCACATTACACCAATTTGATATCGGCTAATTCTTCACAAAAATTAGAATCGGGCCAAACTATCGGCCAACTAAAACTTCGTGGTCTATGCCTAGCCTTAGTGCTACCTGTGAAATAAATGAGTGATATAATTTAAATACTCACAGTAAATGTTGAGTGGCAATTTAGTCTCGATCATCGATCTGTTGAACTTCGTGTGCTCCGCTCTGCAGGTTAGGATCAATTCGTTGTGCTCCTTCAGAGGGGTCCATAGAAGTAAGGACTGGGTCTCATTGCCGTCTTCTAACTCCTGGTAAACCAAAAAATACAGTCAGTATTTAAATGTGTGCAATTAAAAATGTCTATCAACATTACAGCTAAACGATTACGCTAAAAAACACGCAAATAGTATGAAGCACTTAGATAAGATTTTTCAAAATTCATCCCCTAAAGGGATGAAACGTGATTAAAACCGCGTTCGAAAGCTATTCCATTGATAAACTGTTTCATGTCCCAGTAAACAAGTCATTAAAACACTTTTTAGAACAAATAATACGCAGACAATTCAAAAAACTAGTTTAATTAAGTTCAAAGCGGAGAGACCGATAAAACTGCATAATAAATCCAAACAAGGCATTTCAATGCTGATTCACTCGCATTAAACTTTGATACTGCTACGGAAATAGCATTCGTTGCATGTTCCCGTTTTATTTTAGTTGCAACAATTGCCTTAACGAGTTCTTTGGATTTTTTTATGTTAAAGTTTTCATAACTTAAATAGCTACAAGGAAAGAGACTAAATTACTTTTTTACCGACTTTCTACAACCCAAAAGAAAGAGAATAGTGTTCGTCGTCGAATAAAGACGGATCGATAAAAAGAACACGTCTCTGTACTGCGATAGAATAATCACATCCGTCTGTGTTTGATTCTGTAGCTTCGATTTATGAATTTTGAAAAATAAAAATACGAGTAATTTATAAAAGAGCTACCTTAGTTTAATGCCCAAAAACATTAGACGGCTGGAGACATACGCCGTTGTTCGACGACGACGACAATTTATCTTTGCTCATTTTATTCGTAAGTCTTACTTGCTTTTATGTTTTTCTTATTTTAATCTTTATGAGTCTCATATTTCCTTAATTTTAATTCAATTTTTTTTTGTTGTAGATAAATTCCTGTCTAAAATGAATGCTCATTTTTTGGTGCCTAGTTTTCATTTACCACGATGTTCTTGTCTTTGTTTTCTGATTTTATTGAATGAATTTTATAACTAACTTTATCAGCTATTCATATACAGCAAAAGACATTAAAGTTTTACCATCAAAACGCGTTTTAAACGCGTTCCATTAGACGTTCTATCGCTGAACTACAGCCCTGAGCTGTGTCGTACCATGACGGTAAACGAACGTCGCAGCACAATACAACTAAGGGTGATATAACGCGGTGCTTTAGCGCTTTGATACGCGCTAAGAAATCATTCTGCTTGGCAAATCCTTGATTTATTTACAAGCCAAGGAAGGCTAAGAACGCCATGACATGGCGTGATTATCACCCGCGCCCGCGGCGGTTGCGGGCCCGCAGCTTCTGTAGAATGCAGATAATTATGTAAAAACTAATGCACAACTCACGACGTGAAAACCGCCTGATCGGCGGGCGACCATTTTGTACCAGTGACTTAGGACGATGAGTTCTTAGAATAACCGCGTAAATAACCACTGCCGTGAGTTTTGATATGGAAATAAAAACGCAATTCCACAACAGCCGCGGGCGCGGGTGAAAATCGCGCCGTGAGTTCTTAGCCGAAATGTTTCACTATAAAAGATACTTCGTTTGTTTCAGCCAAATGACGTCCACTGCTGGATAAAGGCATCCCCCAAGGTTTTCCACAATGAACGGTCCTGCGCTGCCCGCATCCAGGCTCTTCCCGCGACCTTTATTACCAGATCGTCGGTCCACCTAGTAGGAGGCCTGCCCACGCTACGTCTTCCTTATAAAAGATACTTACTCGATGTTTATTGACAGACTTGAGCTGCTTCCCTCCCAGCCACCACGTGATGGTCGCCGGTGGTCTGGCGCCGGTGGATCTGCACCACAGCTCTGTCTTCCGACCAACTGATAGAGGCTGCTCTCTTGACAGGATCTCTACCGTTAGCGGCCTCACTGGTGGAGAAAAAAAAAGATCAAAATTATGAGTCATATAAAAAAGTTAATGCACACGCTTATGGTATAGAAGTGACAGTATCCCGATTGTGTCGGTGTCGGACTAGTCGAATCGAGATCAGTTGAACGCGGGTTCGAACCTCGCCGCCGCTGGACTAACACTCGTAGCACAACCATATTTAGCTTACCACGAGGGGTTAACAAGACTATTATTAATAATTATTGTCTTTGTAATTAGTAAAAAAGTAAAAAAAGTAACCACTCTGATTTCCTGACTACTAAACGACAGATCTTACAGCTAACTTTAATGAAGGCGTTTATTATTGCTACGAATGATTTTCGCATAAAATCTCACAAAGACAATAAGTATTCCTATTTTTTCAGCACTCAAAGACAACACGCGAAACAAAAGAGAAAGCTGTCACAAACGCCTGTCGATCACAGAAACGAAAAAATATTTGCGTGAAATCCAAAAACGGGCGTGAAACAACCGTCAGTTCCCATCCAGTCGGGTCCAGAAGCTTTGTTTCCAATAAAACAAATTGCTATCAGTACAGCAAAACACATTTTGTCGTTCACGTCAAGGATCTAAACCAATAATCGGGACGGGAAGGGAAACAGCGGAAAGGTATTTGTTGTTACGCACACCCACTTGCTTGTCACGCTTTGTTTGTAGTACTGGAAAGAAAATATTGTCGGAACGGCGGAGCCGATTTTGTCACAGCGAAGGGAGGAAACTCAGTTCACTTACGTGGGATCGAGGTACGAGTAATGATGAGGAAAGAACTGTCTATTATCCATATTGTCGTCGACCTCGTAAGTCGAATTTTTACCAAAAACACTTTTTAATGTATTATGAAAACCTCTCAGCTCACATTTTGAGCTCACCTATATTCGAATGTTTCTATTAAACATCAAAAACTGGGAACAGGTTTAATTAAAAAATATTCAGGAGACGGTTTTTTGTCTCTTCTGAAAAAAATGTTTTCAGCACTGCCGATGTTTTCACTCGTTAACGACGATAAATAGCCTTAGTCTGATAGAGTTATGGAGGAATTTTACTGAAAAAAAAAATGTTAGACTTGAGGAAAATAAACTTTGGATTTTATTTAATTGCACAGCCATTTTAGAAATAATGTTAAATGAAAAGTTAAAATCATGGATATAGCATGGGAAAATATAACATAGATATTCTACTACCATAAAAAAGGCTTCTGATTATTCTACATTTTAATATGATGTAAACTAACTAATCTGTGTGATTTACTTATTGCCTTTAATAATAATATTTTAAAGTCACAGCAAATTATCACAATAAATTAAAAAAATGAGCGGGCTGTTTTCTTGCAGCTGTATTTGGGGGTTCGATTTTTTATCGGATCTTGAGTGGAGTGTCTATCAAACATTTAATGAATGAAACCCGGAGACGCTTCGGAGGGATCAATGGATTTGGAGACAACATTATACGATTTTTGCGACCTTGACTTTCTTTGAAGGCATTTATATCGTATCTGTATTTTTTTTTATGAAATTACATTCTCCAAAGAGCAGGTGTATTCTCTGAATGAAGCGTGTTGGTATTATAATAAGTTCACTATTTATTTGACAAGCAGACTTTTTTGTTGATTTGAGACCAGTCTCATTAGATAAGGTATTTTGTTACTCGCAGTAACACAAATATCGTATATACTGTAGTTAATTAGAAGATAAATTATTATTCAGTAAGTGAATATAAACGATGAGAGAGTAATAATCTCGATAAAACAACCTTGTCGACTTTCACTACAATTAGGAAAAATACTTGAAATTATATTATGATAATTATACGAAATTCGAACGTAGGGACACAATCGCAAACGATTACGTATCGGTTATTTTTTTTATTCTCATACTAGAGATGTTCACATTATTTGCCAATCAATCCAGTTCGGTAACACTTGTTTGCAGTTTTCAAAGGCTATTCTATAAATAACCTTAACTATGACGTAAAAAGCTCAAAACTCAATACTCACAATACAAGTCTACTCTAACAGTAGTCTTCAGCGCTGACGTAAGCAGCGTATTGTCAGCTGCGCACGTGTATACCGAAGACTGGTGCGCACGCGTCGCGTTCCTGACCACGAGGGTCAATGTCCTCGTAGGCCCCGAGGGTTGGAGGTCGCTGGCACCTAGCGTTGCTAGCACTAAATCCCCTTGCAGCCACTGGACTCTTGGGACTGGACTTCCTGGAGAAAAAAAGAATCCTGATAAGAATCAACAGTATTTGAAAAGAGTTGTACAGTCGCGGAATGAAAAGGTTCGTCACCGTAGTGTCGGTTTTCGCTTGCACTAGGTACTGTAAGAGTCAAACCTGCCAACATAACCGTGCAAGAAACAGTGCTGCTAACATTTAAATAAATATGACGTTTGCTAACGAATGAGGTTTTGCTTGTTTATTTTTCTATCCCATCAGTGCAATGTTACAAAATGTAGTTTTTTTTTTAATAGATAATGGCAGGTTGAACCAACAAGAAGGTTTTAGTTTGTCAATCATAATAATCTTCTTGACAAGTTAAATCGTCAAACAACTTTGATCTGAATAATTTTGAACTTTACTGGCGAACAGTTAAAGATTATTTTCTCTAACTCGAGATTATTCTGTAACATAGTTTCAAAAGGTAATATGTGCTCACGATTCGTTGAAGGAATCAATTTGAAAACTGACGAACCTTTTCATTCCGTGACTGTACCTAGAAGAGTTACGCCCGTATTCACAAACATTACTATGAGGTCTCACAGTGCGCGTGGACGCATAGAGTCACAAACTGACCAATCACAGAGCTCTATTCAACGCTGTGCGTTAGATTTTCTGCTTCACTTAAGCAAGCATCGTTCGTTTGTGAATGCGGACGTTAGTCTTTTTCAATTGCTAAACAAGCGAGCAAAGTTTGAACCATATTTTGTTCATCATGTTTTGTTTGCATTTTGTAAGGCATCAATCTGTACTGTACATTGTAGCATGTTGTAAGTTGTTATAATTATAAGCCTTATTCTGATACAAACATGAAGTTCAGTTCGGTATAATGGCAACTATCCATTGAAAATTTTACGAAGTTCTTTGAAAATAATTGTCTTTTAATTTCAAATAATATTTTTGTTAAAGTGAGCAATCAAAATCAATAAAGTTGCCGTGCGCTTCACAAAAATTTTCCCTAAATCTCAACATGAAATATGTTCAAAATTAAATTCATAAGTACATTATTTGTCCCGAGCGGAGCCTTAGAACAGCAAATTGAATTGCAAGGATGAAAAACAACGGACTGCAGAAAAAACAAAGTAAAAGATACACCATCAGGATGATTGACAGCGTAGGAGCATCTGGCACAAGTACAAACGCAATACTAAAACTCATCATTTATTCTTTGTCCTTTTCCCGTGCTCCAATCAAATTATATCCCTTGTGAAGACAAAGTGCTGGAATGCGTAAAAGGAACACCCGGAACGGTAATGTAAACAGGGCCAAGTTTTGAACGTACCGTTCCGTTAATTAAGTAGCTTTGAAAAAATAGCTTCAAATCATTGTAATTCAAATTTTCTCTGATTGTTTGTTGCACTCTTTGCCGGATAAAACGCGGGCACTCTTTGAGAAGATGGAGTATATTCTGGACAGCATTTGGGTCGCAATTACACTTATCGGTCGCGACTATCTTGAACTGATATTATTGTCGGTGACAGTCGTGATAAGTAAGAATTGAGCTAAAAGTTGGCTGATGCTGTTCCAGGTTTGAAAACCAGTTGCGGGTAGCAATTATCTGACACTAACTGAAAACTGGTTATATAAATCAGGTAAGAATATAATGTTAAATTGATTTTTTACTAAAATTTGGCCTCCTTCTCTACCGTGCGCCCGTCCCCCCAAAACAAAACATGGACTTACCTCCATTTACGGAGCAAATAAGCTTGAAATCTCCTCCCTCGTTGTAGGGACCAGCGATTCCTGTGATCTCCTTGCCGTATTCATCGAAGATCACCGGTTTGCTCGGCAGCTCTGTGAACAAAAATCAATATTATAACGGGTTCAGCTGTTTTGATTTTATGTATAATTTCGCCTTTGAAGTCTATTTTCAAAACCATTCATCAATTTATTTTGTTTATTTCCAAAAGATCATTGAAATCATTGAGCCAAATGGTGGGTTTGTACCTACATAACATCGCGATATGTTACATCATTATGAGTTATGATTTACATAATTACGAGTAGTTACTGATGTTGTGTGATTTTCATAGAACTTTACTTTCATGAACTGTGGGTTAGGTATTATCTGCGATAATTATTGATTTGCAAATTAGGAGCTTGGGACGTCCACCCACGAGGTGGACCGACGACCTCATAAAAGTAGCAGAAATGCGCTGGATGCAGGCCGTAGGTTGGTAGCGGGCGATATGGAAATCATTGAGGGAGGAATATGTTCAACAAAGGAAGTCCTTTGGCTGAAATTATGATGATGTTGATAAAAATAATACATACTTCTAATGGTCGTCGAAATAAGTCATAATTATGATAAAACAGTGTTATACCTAGTTACTAATATTTGTTATGTCTTGCTAAAAGCTGTATTTTTTCAGCCAATTTAAAAGACAACATTGTTGTTTAATTTTAGTTCGTGTATTACGGCGTGAAACGTAATCATAACAACAAACGTCCCTCTACATACGGTCTGTTAGCTTACTAAATATTTCCAAAGAGAAAACGTGTTATTAGTAAAGTTTCTAGTGCACGGTTAATGTTGTTTTAATGAGCTCTCAATGTACGAACTAAATATGAAAATCAATTTAGTTCACAAGCTCAATGGAGTAATAGCAACCATTGTTCCGTTGTAGGCAAAATTTACGTCCCACTGCATTGTTAAACTATTAGGGAAATTAATTACTATTTACATGGTCTAAATATTAAACCGTTAATGTCGTAAACGGGATATTAATATTAGAAGCAATTCTGATTACCTTTTACTTAACAAATAGGTACAACGGGGGAAGAAACAGAGTAGGTGAGTATACATACACTAGCTTTCGAGTTAACTGTACGTAGTTCATGTTTAGAAAAGTTCACACAATCTTTTCTTTTTTTATGATTATTAGTAGGCCTAGGTAATTTGTAGGTACCTATTGCACAAATAACTAATAGTCCCGTTAGCCCCTCGTACTAAGCTAAATATGAAATTAGTGTGCTCACCACGATAGTCGAGCGGCTGCGGGATTCGAACCCGCGTTCCTCGGTTTTCGAGTCGGCTAGTCCGACCCCTTCACCGTTCGGCTATCGTGGCTTCAATCAAATCTTTAGCTATGTGTATAGGAGTATTTCTAGCATCTTTAGAGACCAAAACTCAACGTTTATCAGCTTCGCGTCGTCTTAATTTGCATCGGACCACATTACGAGGATCGAGATGTACGTACCAAATTTTAAATTGCGTTTAAAACAGCAAACCGAAACCGCCATATTTAAATAGGCCTCTCATTTTGCTGTGTTATGTAAATGCCGTTCTATTTCCCCATGAAAATTTATTCACAATCAAAACGAAATCAGCGAGCGGCAAGAGGCATCTTTGAATAAACAAACTAGATGAGAATGTGGTGAGGAAATGAAACAGTTTTCGTTCGAAACAAAAGGTTTGCGATATGAGCATTCAGAGTCGGATCTCCGCAATCAAGCGGAGGTTTCATATCCATTCTCAGCTATCGCTTACTGGAATGAACAGCTGGTAGCGTTCATTGTTTTGTACGTTCCGCATAAGTGCGGACGGCTGAAATGAGAATTTTACCCCCGTTCCAGTAAACGGGGTTGGGTAAGTGGCGTATAAGATGTAATAACATGATTCGATAATGCGTTACGCTTGGAACAGCTGTTGACATCATTTGGTAAACAAAAAACATGGTTATATCCGCTCGTGTTATTTTTATTTGTATTTAAGTGGCCCTTGTTTAACCTTAATAAATTTATAATATGTAGAGTTAATCTGAATATGTCTTTTAGGATAGGTACTTCATAATTGGTAAAATGAAAGATGGTTAGTCACTCGCACACTAAAATAACGCAACTCCGTCGACTTTAAGCTCGTTAATTTGTTTTATAATCAAATCATGTACATAATATCATGAAACAAACTTGATTCTAAACGGTATAAATAACCTGACAAAATCTTAATTCCTTTGTATCTTAAAATATGCTTACAATTTCTATTTATAATCTTGGAAAAATATCAATTTATGACCGACAATTCCTCGTTCAATCCACGCTCCATTTAAGCAATTCCAAGAAATCAAACCTAAACGGTCGACTAAAGACAAAATATAAAACATTACCACCAAAAGTTAAAACATGCCTCGTACATTTTCAAACACCTTTTATTCTTGTCAATAAAAAAGTTATGAGGGCCAAAGTTATATCCGAGGGTGATCCGCGAAAGTTCCTTATCTCGATTTCACGTAGGTTTAACGGGATTCATCTGTCAGTTTTGTTTAAGCCAACAAAGAGGAAACCAAGTAGCTGGAAACTTGACGCTCTCAGTAAGATGAACTCATAGTTTAATATTAGTTTTGAGATGTTTATTAGGTACATTTTAGACCTCACTTTGCCTATAGAGCTGATGGTCAAAACAATGACACGGGTAGAATTAATATTTTGTTTGTTAAAATGTATGTTGAATTTGTTCACATAACAAATATTGTTTAACAATAATCATCTTCTCAATAGATCTATAACAACAGGTTTTTTTTTTATTTAATGAGAAAAATAATATCCTCAGTGTGCTTCCTTGAGTTTACGTTAGAGGTGTGCTCGCTAGCGAATAGGTACGTCAAAATAATCTATTAACCCTTAAGTAACATCCTTATTTTTGGTTACACTCTGAACACCCTGGGGCAAAAAATTACCCCAAACGGAAATTGAAAAATTTTAAGTAAATATTTAAAATCAATTTAATTTTGTGATTTACAATGTATTAATGGACTCACTGAATTATACGGTTGCTTTAGAAGAACGTCTATCAAGCGTAAAGAAACACCTTAAATCAATCATAACAAAAAACAAATAATTTGTCATTGGCAACCAATAGTCTCCACAATGGTCTTCTAGAAAAATCTTGGAAAGTTATTGTGGGAACCAAAAACTTACACTAATCGGACATTAAATAGATGTTTTATGCATATTTTAAACACAAAATGCAATAAAACGAAAATTTCTGGCTTTATAATAGAGCAAAATAAAAAACTTATTTTTTTATAAAATTATGAAAAAAATACTAAAAAATATTTTTTATTTATTTTATTCCTAATTATTTTTTTCAAAACACATCAGACACCCTGAATTACTACGTAATTATCACTTTTGAGCCCTATTTCTGTGTCGAATTTATGAACGCTCTGTTCTGAGGGGATGTCTGTCAAAGTTCGAAAAGTATCATGTAAATCAAGCTCTAATTATCTCTCTGCATTCTGGAGACAATGTGCTACTAAATCGTCATATAAATATTTTACTCATTTTGTTTCAATGTTGTAAAAACCTATTATTAACATGTTAGGTGATGATAAATTAAAGTATGCGTAACTAACACCCTGGGGTAAATTTCTGCCCCATCAACCTGTACAAGTCAAACGGATGATTTTTTTCACATCCCGCATCTACGAGCTTAAAGCGCACACTTTGAATTGAGAATACACAAAACGACATTGCACTAGCTACGCTAGAAAAAAAGATATGTCAACTTTTATGCGCCTGGGGTAAAAAATTACCCCACGGTGTTACTTAAGGGTTAAGATTTTATATCTTGAAAGTAGCCGCTAGAGGCGCTGCACAATATGTCACACATTTAATGTCATTTACGCAGTCGCTAGCGAGCACACCTAACGTAAACTCATGGTAAGCACACAGATCCATTTGTAGTGACTAGAAGTTATGGTGTATCAATTGATAATATAATTATTATCATCTCATTAAATCTACGGTTGATCTCGTTGGAAAACAAAATCTTAGTAAATCCATAATGGATCTTATGAGAGAGAAGGTACCGTTCCTGAAGTAAATTTATAAATACATTATATTATTCTGAAATCACAACAGGTGAGACCATCACGTTCTATCCGAAGTACACAAGATATGACAATTCTTAGCTTAATGTGATGGCCGACCCTTTTGTCTCGTGTATAGGTTCATTGATTTTGGATTTCAATTCAATATAAAAGCCGTAGCCCAAGGATTTTATTCGCAGAAACGAAAAATCGTTTAACTATGCAAAGTCCCCAGATCCTATCTGTCACGTGGAACTCCCGGAATTCACGTGGCAGGGAGGTGTCTGTGTTAAAACAGACAGTGATCGCACTCACTTGTACAGACGGCACATCGAACTACCCATCTATTTATACTAATACTGAAGAGTTTGTTTGTTTGTTTACTTGAACGCGCTAATCTCCGGAACTACTGGTCAGAATTCTTTTAGTGTTAGATAGCCAATTTATCGAGGAAGGCTATAGGCTATACAACATCACGCTACGATCAATAGAAGCAGAGCAACAATGAAAATGTTGCGAAAACGGGTTTTCACGCCTACGAAGTCGCGGGCACAGCTAGTTATGGTATCTAATGTAGTTTAATAAAAGCGATTTCGTAACAAACTTTATTGGAATTTGTGTATGGATGGACGATGTGATTTGAAGAAATGTAACAGCCACGCAGATAAGGATATTAGAGTTGTAGTCTATTCATTACGCCCGTATTCACAAACATTACTATGAGGTCTCACAGTGCACGTGGATGCACAGGGTGACTAAACAAATCACAGAGCTCTATTCAAAGTGCGTTCGATTTGCTTTACTTAAGCAAGCATTGTTTGTGAATACGGGCGTTAGAATGTTATCAACGTGACCCCATCAAAGTGAAGATGTCTGAAGTGGAGATGAGATTTGTGAAATCGTGAACACCGTCAGTTTATAATAGTACCTACTTGAGATTATAGACCAAGGCTGGCACCACCTAACTTTAACGGTAACTATGACGATAACTGGTACTTATTGTATGGAATTTGACAGATTTTTGACGTTTGTCAAAGTTAAAGTAAGATGGTGCAACCCAGCCTTAGGATGGATAAGGTATAATCTAGCTACATCAAATTATAATCGTCATATTATAATCATCAAAGTATAATATATCGGCGACATTTCTGCAGCTAGACTGTAGCACAGATATGTGCCGGATACCATAAGATGGTATAAGAGTTTCTTATTCCAATAATTACGGTACTTAAACATTTTTTGATTCTTCAAACCTATTTCGGACATAATGCTATAAATATAATGTAAAGGCTATATTTCACCGGGACACCATGGCGGCGCAACCAGTCGCCGGCTACCAACAAAATGTATACAGCTCTATAGGGAGTTACTCACCTGGTGTCCGTTTGGTTGTGCAAAACCAAAAAATATTTTCTTTCTTTCTTTCTTAATATTACCTACTTAAAACTGCGACAGCGAGCCTACCATGTCGTCCTCATAATGTTTCTTGCCCATACGGTAATAGATTTCAGGATAATTATTAGATTTTGTCGTGACGCCAGTGGCCAAATCCTATACAAAGAAACGTAATCTACCTTAGGTATCTAATTATGTGTTCAGACAATATCAGTACTTTCCAAAGAAATGAGCAATCAGCCTGTAATGCCTTTATTGTTCGGTTTTCGTGGGCATTGTTTGGTAGAATGACGGGACATTAGGTTTTTCACAATCACCTCTGGTTTTGTGGGTAGAACATTGTTTTGGCTACATTTTGTACCAGGTGGTAAAAAAAAATTGAAATCATTTACTTAGTTAACAACCATCTGGTTTGGTGATTTGCATGTTGGACTATTATACTATATAATACTAAGGCTGAGTTGCATCACCTAACTTTAACGGTAACTATGACGATAACCGGTGCTTTTTGTATGGAGTTTGACAGATTTTTGACGTTTGTCAAAGCTAAAGTAAAATGGTGTAACCCACCCTAACATTTGTGTACATAGACTTATTGTGATGTAAACTAGGCTACATAATAATACAAGGAATAATATTTATGCAAGCGTTTATAGTTGGACAGTTATAATAGCTTTGCTTAGATTGAGACTTGAGATGTTTTTTAAAATGTCCAATTATAATACTAGGAAATTAATTGACCTACTATTTTTCAAACATTGCAGCGTCAGAGAAAAAAGTTTTAGTTTTGACCTATTATTTTTCAAACATCAGAGAAAAAAGGTTTTAGTTTTGCCCATTCCAATAACCAAACTCACTCATAATTGTACAACCGTTCACCGCTCTCAACCTTCGTCGGTATTCAGGAAAAGCTCCATTAGCGGAACTGCGTTGCATTAGTTTTATTTTCAGAATGTTTTCGTGCCGATGCCTGGGATAAAGCTCGGAAGTTTTGTGGGGAAAGGCTCTATTATCGCGGTCACGTGATCGCCTTGACGGCCTCTATCTGAGACGCCAGGTGCTATCTTTGGCTTTGCTGGTTTCTATTAAGCTTTCTAAGCTTTCGCGCCTTCGTTAACGCGTATTTTGTTTCTCTGATGATAGTAAAATTTTAAAAATTTGCTTAGTTTGGGACTAGAAGCGCAGTGTAAAATGTCTAAGGATATTTATTTATTTATTTATCTTTGTTTTTCTTCCAAAATCTACGATCATAACTGTTACATTAATACAATGTGATACTCAATAAACATAGATTGTGAGATTGGCGATATCTATACTATTATTGTAACAAGGAAAACATAGTTTGTTATTGTATTAAAATAACAGATATTTTGGAGAATATTATTAGCACAAAGGTACCGAGCTATCCGGAATATTTATCCTGGGATTAGCCAGTCTCTTCGGTAAATAAACTACAAAAAAAGAACTGAGGAAAGAATACTATTTTTACAAGTAATTAATTCAAGGAAAAGTATTTTTAGATGGCCTTTTGTGTGTAGATGTTTATGGAAAGTAATGAATGTAAGAAAATATTAAAGAAGTATTATTTTTATACAGTGTGAAATTGAAAGGGTGGATTTGTCTCATATTTTGAGAATGTACTATGAAGAGGTATTATGTATTGTGTAGAATCTTATTTTAAAAGGATGCCAAAGAATTAAAATTCACTCTGTATAAAGAGTTAAATGACCTTATGGGTAATCTGATAGTCAGAAGACACCCATTGTCATTAGTAAAACCAGAATAGTGGCTATCTTATTTTTGTGACTTTATTCTTTTTCCCCTCAGTATAATCGTACTCAGAACTTCGACAATAGCCGTTCTCGCTAAAAGGCTTATTAAATTCCTCAGAAAGGCAAAGCTTAGCAGACTAAGCTTGAATCCGACTATTAAGTTGATGTATATTTTATTAATCGCTTAGATAGAATCGACGTCACTTCTATTGAAAGCGTTGTCATAATTTCAAAGAACTGATGAAGCAATTTAATTGAATAATGAAAGTATTGATTTTCCACGCAATAATGTTGAGTGAGTTTTTGTCACACATGCAATCACATTACAAGCTGTTATTGTTCTAAAAAAATAATTATTTTAATATAAAGTCAGCATGAACATAATAATAGAGAGACATCTGAAGGAAGATACAATTCTAAACCAATTTCTTGTGATCACAAATGTTTGGGTCCAGTACAAGTAGGTACCACGTAAAATACTCGTAACTAAATAAAGATGTTTTTCCAATCCATTTCCGTACGCAAAAATATTCCCCCACCTTTATTGACCTACTTACTAGATACTACTGTCATCAAGGTCTAAATAGATACATAAAAGGGACTGTAAAGAGCTTTGTCCGAACATTAAAGATAAGAACCGAGCATCAAGGTCAAAGATCTTAAGATTTATTCCTTCGCAAAAAGCCGGTAGGAGAAAACCTCTTCAACTAATGGAGGTGCGGCTCTTAAATAAGTCTAAATAAATCCCATCAGGATCTAAAGCTTTATTATCTGGGATCTCGGGGAAACAGGTTGAAACTTTAAATTCTCACCTAATCTCGGGGTATCCTCTTTTTTGTGTTTTAATAAAATAACTCAGCCCGAAACAGAGGGGTAACAAAAGCTATGAAAAGTCGCCGTGCCGTCGGGCAATCTCGATAAAAACTGGTGCGCTCGTAAACTTGACCCGCCCTTATCCACGGAATCAACACGGAAAGTTCGAGAAAGTCCGAAGGAGAGGATGATTTACGTTCGTACGCTGACAGTAAAAATGTGGGCTAGTTTGAGAATTAAAATTTTACTGCGACTCCGAGGGCATCTCAAGATGGCCTATCGGTACAAGCGGCTTTATGACCTTTATTCCCTTTGTTGTATGGTTTTTATTCCCATTGACGTGAATTATACGGCCCCATAAAATGATTTGTTCCGTGAGTTGATTTGGGTAATACAAGCCCACGACAATGGTGAAATCATATTTTTAGATCCAACACTGTTATTGTTGTTGTTTCCATAATTATATCGGACAGTTAATCTGATAACAGAAGCAAAAATTGGCCCGTAACCTTTTCCAATACCTATTATAAAACAAACCTGAAAATACGAAAAATGTAAACGATGAACTTTACAAAACCTCTATTCACTGCCAAACGAATGCGTTTCATTCAAACCTTTTATTTCAAACATTCAATCCGCGCATTTCATTCAGACAGATGCGGGTGTTTTCATTAAAAAAATACCTTTTTCCAGGTAATGAAGCTAAAGTCACGTACAATAAGTAGATAATATCATCACGCTCAGAATGCCCAAAGTGGTCGGCCAGTAAATATTTAATTTTCTGCCTAACAATTCATGTTGGGCTACACAAAACCTCAACCGTTATTATGTTCGCCCACATTTTTAAGTGAACGACCGCAAGTTTAGACGAAAGCACATCAAGTTATATATATTTGTTGCAAAATAAACTCTATCACAACTACATAGATACCACTGTTTTTAGCTTGATCTGCTATCGTCCGTGCCTTTTACCTGTGAAATTCGTATCATTCCTTTTGTGGTTTAAATTCCACTTTATTTTGTAGCTATTTTTCCATTTTGACTTTAATCGATGTTTTTGTTTTGTTTAAAACTGGTCATATTTTTTTATTTCTGCCATTTATTTCCATATTGTCATCTTCAGTGCCGAACTGATATTAAAAAAATACATTGTTTGTTGGGTTTCATGGGTAGTAGTAAATTTGTAGATTTTTTCTTTAGTGAAGTATTGTTTTTATAGACTACCATATCAAAAAGGAAAAACTTATAATCACTTCTTTTTTGTCTGTCTGTCTCACAAGTTCAAGTTTTAATATTATTAGTTTGTTCGTTTCAGCCAAATGACGTCCACTGCTGGACAAAGACCCAAGAATTTCCATAACGACCGGACCTGCCTTGCCCGAATCCAGGCACTTTCCGCGACCTTCACCAGATCGTCGCTCTACGTAGAGAAGTTTATATACATACTTGTATAGCATGTTGATGGTTAGATACCTGGTTAATTTTTTATGATGTTACGTTCAAGTTCGGTCGGCAGATGCAACAGCATCCTGGCTTCTCCTATGTCGGAGAAGGCAAGAGCCTTTACTGTGTTTTTCTAGCTTTTTAGTCTCCCAATTTTAGACAATAAGACACAAATACATTGTACCTAAAATATTACCTAGATATATTGTACCTAAAGTTTGTATCTAATGGAGCGACATTGTCATCTTGACAAAGCTCCATCTCAAGCTCAAAATAAAGAGAAAAAAAAAAAGTACATATTATTAAAGCCTGCGTAGTAACTAAAACTAAAGTCCACTGTAGCTGCCAGGTATAATTCTAGCCTAAGTTTAATAAAACATAAACTACGAATTCCATGTCTTCAAAATTACGTAGTACCTAAGTGTGTAATTATCATAAACTAGTATGTTAATAAGTATAGCCTCAAGCCGCCTAAAAGTACAAATACATTGACGCCATAATCCTTAATTAAAACCCTAAAATGCCAGGGCTTTAAAAGGTATTTTAACGTCGCTAAATCGCGTGTAATTCTATTAACGCGTTTGCGGCACAATTTTTGGCCGACCAATACTCCAGTTGCGTAATTCTATAAACGTTTGTTATTTAATTTACCTGGGCTGGTTATTTCAAATCAAACAAGGGGAATTTCAATTTGGGAGAATGAATGGTGTATACAGAGAGTGCGGGTATTACGAAATGGTAAAATCTTTGAAGATACTAAATCAAGTGGTGACATTCAATTTTGTGCAATCAAACAAGATGGTGGTAAAGAGAAGGTTATATGTTTTGTATGAGTTTTATCTTTTGATTGCTGATAAGATTTTGACTCTGCCTCTAACAGAAAACTTTTGAGCTTCGAATTTGAATTGATTTTGATTGAATCTACGTTATTAAAATAATGAAAAAAGTTCGTATAATTCTCTTCAATAACCATATTGAGCCATTTTACGAGTATATGCAT
Source organism: Ostrinia furnacalis (assembly GCF_004193835.3). Classification (NCBI taxonomy): domain Eukaryota; kingdom Metazoa; phylum Arthropoda; class Insecta; order Lepidoptera; family Crambidae; genus Ostrinia; species Ostrinia furnacalis. The sequence goes on along the minus strand of NW_021137476.1, from coordinate 72,476 downwards.
AAGGTGGCTCAAAGTCTAGTTATCAGGGCTAAAAAATAAAAATCAGAAGTTAGTGTATTATCACTTATGCTTTTTGAACGTACCTATAAGTTATCTTGACCATCACCTGGAATTGCGCCTCACTTCACACTTTTACCGCTGTTAAATCTTATGATACTCTCATAATAACATGCCATACCTACGAGATCACGTCTCCTACTTGAAAACTGAACTGCAGTAGTTAATTTTAAATTCCAAGTTGGTGTTTTAACTGAGACGACTCCGGAGGGTATAATGCGGTGCACTTAAACTCAGGAGTCTTGTTATTTCGGTTGACCACTGTTTTATGGGATATATTTTTTTATAACTAGTAAGCATTCCTTGTGATAGAATGGTCTTAACTAATGACTGACATTAGTCACGTGTCCAAACTGTGGAAGTTTAAAACTTAACGAGGCTTCTCATTAGAACGTGATACGCTGAGATATCAAAAAACTTATGGCTTCCAACTTAAGTAGGTAATGCTCTTTATCAAACAGCATACAAAATGACATTTATGACATTACCAATAACGTCGAGCACAATCATGTGATTCCTCTTTGGCGATACTTGGACTGCGTCGCAACTGCACGTCTCTGAGACGTAATGCCGAAGTGGACCTGCCATGATCGCTGAACGCATCCTTTCAGTGAAATTCTTTATCGCACACCACACAAAACAACATAATGTATAAAAAAGCTTACCAATAACGTCGAGCGCAATCCTGTAGTTCCTCGTCGGCGACACTTGGAAGTCGACGCGGCACCTATACGTCGCGCGGTCTCTGGACTGTACGTCTCTGAGACGTAACGCCGACGTGGGCGAGCCGATCCACTGGGCACGCTCACTGAACGCATCGTCCGTCCAGTGGGCAGTCGGCCCTGGGACTCGTGTGTCGTAACTGAAACAAGGGAGAGACAAGTTAAAGGATTTACATTAAATTTAAGGTAATGGACGATTTATGACAGTGGTCAGGCGGGTTAGGATAGGAAGGCCTGATACTCGCCTTTTGTCATCCATGGGAAGAGTGGAAGTGTGGGAGTAGCCTATTTGATTCTACCGAAACCATGCAGCATGTTCGAAACAAACTGAAAATAATATTTTTTTTACAATATAGCGTTAGGTAGCTCAGTGATAAAATTAATCTACTTCTAAAATACTATGTCATTGGAGGTCAAGCTGTAGATCCTGGCTATAACGGAGTTGCAATAGCGAAAGTGTGGCAGGACAAGTGGGTTACTTCTACAGCAGTTTTTTTTTTTGTTAACCCTAGAGTGCTCGCGCTATGAGCATTTTGCCGCCCTCGGCAAAAAAATCGAGTTATTTTCTACATGATGCGTTTGTCAAAGTCAAGCGTTTCAGTAGCTGCCTCCCCATACTTCACCTCCATGTATTAGAAATTAGAAGAAGTTTAGTGCGCAGGTGACCGCAATAGAGAACGATTGTTGAACGTATGTCACGTTTTGCGGCAAATTGCTCACTGCGCGACTACTGACGTAAGTAAAATTTGTGTGTTTGGTTTTTAGTGTTGTTGGAAGATTATTAGTTTTCATTGCGTATAATGTTGTTTTGACATTAATGACGTCATAACATTGATAATTACCATTAGTGCTTAATTTATTTCATGTCGTTTTCGGTAAAATTCACGTAAAATACAAAAAATGAAAAAACAAGGAAGATGTCGGATTTCGAAGAAGCTGGTGCACTAAAATTAGTAGAAAATGTATACTAAAGTTGTAAAGAAAGTAAACATAGTCATTACAATACTGTTATAGAACAATCAGCGGCAGAATCTGAAAATGATGTGCCAAGGGTGCAATAGTTGTGCAAATTTACTGTGCAACGCACATTAAATGCACATGTGACAGGCCTGTTTTGTTGAAGCACATGTCAAAGATGAAGAAAACCTTTAAGTGTGCTAATAAGTTTAATATTTGATGATGTATGATGGTAAAACAATGTTTTTTCTATGATTTCTATAAATATTTCCTAACATTTCCAAAATATGTTTTATTCTTTAAGTTTTAGCCACAAATCTTTAATGAACGTTATTTTCTAATAGTGTATGCTTTATTCTATCAGTTTTAACTGATTTTCATATTTTTAAACTGTTATTTGACACACAACCGGACTTGTAAGTTTGGGCGGCAAAATGCTCATACGCGAGCACTCACGTTTCACGGAAAGGCGCGACTACTCTAGGGTTAAAAAAGAAATAAACAAGAAATATTAACTCTACATTTTTTTAAACATTAAAAGGCAAATGGTTCTTCAATGATCTTTTCTAACGCCTCAAAGATTAGACCCTAAGACTAATTGGCGAAGATGTCTCATCACAAATCCAGCGCCTGATTGGAGCTCAACACTTGTTTGATCTAGGCTCGCACACAGGCCGAGTCAAACAGTACAGTCCACCGTTCAGCTTACAATCAATTCGTCTATTTACATTGTACTCGCTCAACTCTGTACGTCTGTATTGGCCGCTGTTCAGTGTTATGAGCTGGGTACAATCGAAGACAGAAGTTGTTTCATAAAACGTGTTTGAATACAACTGGCTTTTTTCTGTTTCGTGCTTCGACTCGCCTCGTGACGACGATGTTTGACGTGCGTATTTTGACTCTGTCACATGATTTCTGATTAACTCATGAATTAAAGAAAAAATAGACGCACGTTTTTATATTATGTTCCTGTAAATATTAGGAATAATACGAGGAATAGCTTTCAAATCAAATCAAATCAAATCATTTATTGCATTGCATTACATGTGGTTTGATAGTTGGTGAATGGTAGGGCAGCGCATCACATGCACCCTGCAAGGGCATAGCAAGCATTAAGAATACATTTTACAAAATAAAAGAAGAAGTTACAATTTTAGATCAGTAGTAACAATTTATAAGTAGCTTTTATAAGGGNAGGCGGTGCGCGGCCGCAGCCGCTCCACGCGCGCGCGCCCGGCGGTCCCCGCCACGCTGACCGCCGTCCACTCCTCGGCGCCGCCGCCGCGGGCCACTGCGTACATCACTACGTAGCCTGCGGGACAGAGTAGATGACATCACTAGTTAATTAAAATTAAATGTTTTGCCTTTTATCCGGCTCGAAGGACCATATTATTATATATGTATGTGTCTATGTATGTATTCATATGTTATTTATGTAATTATTTTTTTTTCTAAATTCGTATTAATTCTATACCGCCTACTTTATTCTCAGTTTGGCCCTAAGGTTGACTGGCAGAAAATGCCCAAAGGCATTAAGTCCGCCTTATGTACACCGTTCTATGTGCATATAAGTTTTAAATAAATAAATATTTTCAAGCAAAATAGTCATGTGTATGAAAGACGTTTGTTTCATATTATTAAAATAAAAAAGATAGACGTATTTTCATTTACATACACCAGAGTCCAGACTTATCATCAGGTGATCCGTCTGCTCGTTTACCTCTTGTCACATAAAAAAAAAGAAGACCGTATTTCCTGACCATATGGTCCTTCGAACCGATTAAATTTCAAATAGAGATAGGTCAATTTGTATTATAGTTCTTGCAACTCACGAAGACGAATGAGCTTTACATGTGTGGTGGCTTGAATTGAAATGTTTTTTTTTAAATAAGTGAAAAAATATTTTCTCATCTAGGACTCGCATCTATTCAGTTCACAACCATGAACCACAAGTCATATCTGTAACTATTATTAAGTTATTTATAATTTTCAAAATATCTGTGACTTGTTGTGGAGAGTTTACATTACTTGTGGAGCGACACCTACCAGTGATGATTCCGTTGGGGCGGGCGGGCGGCGCCCAGGCGAGCTCGACGGCGCGCGCGGGCGGCGCGGCGGGACTGCTTCTAGCGTCGTGTCGGACTAAACTAAAGTCTGTTCGCCGAGAGTTGATAAATATTAAGAAATGTCTTGCAACAGCGACAGTCGCTTAATTATCGCATTCTGTATGGCGGGCGTCGTTTGTCACAACGCGCACTGAGTACCATGCTACGAGCCACGCAGCTGTCGTCAAACGCCCGGGCCGACGGGCCGCAATGTGTGAAACGGAATAGATTTATTTTACATAAGACCGAAATGAATGGTATGACAGTGGGTAGGGCTTTGCCCAACATTGGGATACACTATAAGCCACTTGATAATAATTAAATACTTTTTATCCAACACATGGACGCCACGTGTTGGATCCCTATCCCCACGTATGCCCTAACCGGAAAAATTCCCGTAAATTTAAAAGAGATAATATTGATAATCTACCAACTTTTTCATTATATCGACAAAAATAATTAGCGGGCCGCAATTTATAATGAGTTTAGAACATCTGATATTTAATTTTTTTTATCAACTCTCGGCGAACAGACTTTATTTGAGGTGAAGAAGATACCGACCGGTGATGATTCCGTTGGGGCGGGCGGGCGGCGCCCAGGCGAGCTCGACGGCGCGCGCGGGCGGCGCGGCGGCCGACACGCGCAGGTCCCGCGGTGGAGACGACGGGACCGCTTCTAGTGTTGTGTTGGACACGATCATCGACCACTGCGACTCGCGCCCGCCTGTGGGGAAAATTGTAGAGTGTAAAGCCTGGTCCGTGAGTACGTAGAATTTTGTCCAATGACCCCAAGCTACGCATCCTTATCGCTCGCGCGTAATTATGTTGCTGTCGCGCTCGCACACTCACTGCGGGCGCGCGTCGCACAGTCGCGACAGCAATATAATTACGCGTAGGCTTTAGAGAGGTCTGGGAGATTTGGAAAGACTTGAAATATGCTAAATCTGTCCTCAGATAGTTCAGTGGATTCATGTTGATGCCAAAGAGGACATAGTGATTTAAATTGACTTAAACATCAGCACAGTTTTAAAACAAGCAGCATTCTTAAATAGACTGTCAGCTATGAAAGAAAGAAAGAAAGAAAGAAAGAAAAGTATTTATTCGATGCAAGTACAAAATAACTATGGAACCAAGACTATGATTAGAGAGGACGCTTCAATAATTATACAAAACTAGCTTTTGCCCGCGGCTTCACCCGCGTGAAATTTAGTGTCACAAATCGGCATAAATTATAGTCTACTAGCTTTCCGCCCGCGGCTTCACCCGCGTGGAATTTTGTCTGTCACAGAAAAACTTTATCTCGCGCGTCCCTGTTTCAAAAACCGGGATAAAAACTATCCTATGTTCTTTCCCGGGACTCAAACTATCTCTATGCCAAATTTCATCAAAATCGGTTGCGAGGTTTAAGCGGGAAAGCGTAACAGACAGACAGACAGACAGACAGACAGACAGAGTTACTTTCGCATTTATAATATTAGTTGGGATATGTTAATCTGGGTTACAAACAATAATACTGTAAATTTTCAACAAAATCCGTTCAGTACTTTTTGCGTAAAAGAGTAACAAACATCCAGACATCCAGACATCAAATAAATAAATAAATTATAGTAGGATAGTAGGATTCTTTGACTCGGTGAACATAAATAAAATAAATATCCAAAGGTTTCGCAGTTCACTTCTGCTGTCCCAGTTCGATTTTATCATTAGATTGAAAATGAGTATTTCTGGAGATTCATTTGAGTTATTGTATGTGTCAGGCAACTCACAAAACATGAGACTTCCAACTTATGTAATATTTTAACAACGTGAAAAATTATTCGTTGTCTTTGCACAAATTCGGTACACCAAAAATATGTCCGAATATTTAAAAGTGAATATTGTAATGGACAGTCGTAATTACAAAGAATAAAGTTTCACAAACATATTGACACACATTAGCCTCCTATTATTAAGGCAGTACAGTAGTACACATTTTATAAGGCGCGTCGTGAATCTTCGGCCACGCAGACAAGGACAAAAATTTTCCGATTATGTTCCCCGTCGCACTTGCGCAAGCCCCGCCCATTTCATATTTACACTGCAGGCCAATTCTAACGGAAGTACGGGGAATAAAATATTTATCTTTTTGCCAAAAAAGTTTAATAGAGTATTTAAATAAATAAATAGACTTCTTAAAAAACAAATTATAAATACACTTGCGGTACCCGTCGTTGTTCCCGAATTCCATAACACAAGTGCTTTTGCTACATACTTTGGGATCGATCGGAGCAATGTACACGTCTAATATGTATTTATTTATTTACTAGCTTTTGCCCGCGGTTTCACCCGCGTGAAATTTAGTTTGTCATAGATTGTCATAAATTATAGCCTATATGTTATTCTGGGTTATAAACAATAATACTATAAAGTTTCATCAAAATCCGTTCAGTAGTTTTTGCGTGAAAGAGTAACAAACATCCAGACATCCAAACATCCATACATATTATAATTGTAGCGAATTACGATAATGCACTTTATTTTATTTATCATAACATCTTTAATATACTGTACTCTACTAAATGGCAAATAAATATTTGAATTTCCGAATGTGAGAAGAGTGAATGCTGAATCTATGAATGAACTGTGAATGTGTAGATGTACGGAGATTGGAGGCTCACAAAAATATAACACTTTTTTGCCACTAAGTGTACTTTTGTCTGCAACACGTCTACGCACTCTAGAGTATGGCGGCTGACTAACATTTGTCACCGCGCGCGCAAACATGACACGCGGCGCGGACCAATACCGGCACAGGAAGAAGACGCGCCGTGCGTGGAGTATCCCGATTGGTCAATAGCATTTCCCGCGCTACTTAAATTCGTCTTCTGCGCAGGTACATCGGTGAGCCTTATTAATTGTGTACTACTGTACGAAGGTTTAAGAGCTCACCTTTGATGAGCTTGACGGCGAACTCGTAGTGCGTATTAGGCCGCAGGTCGTCGAGCATGCAGTTGAGGTCGGACGCGTTGTAGGTGCGCGCGCGGCCCGCGCCCGCGCCCGCCGCCGCCCAGCGGACCACGTAGCGGCGCCCGTCCGTCGCCGTCTGTGGGGGACGCAAGAGAACGTAAGCGGGGGTAATGTTATGTTAAGGATATGTTTCAAATTCTTTATTGCTCCAATGTTGGTATATAAAAGTTCTTACATATAGACATAGACCCAAAACATGGACCTATGGATTAAAGTGTCAAGTTAGTTTAGTTTAGTTGCAGGTCGTACCACAGAATAATAATAAGTACCTACTACGTACAAAAGTTTTACTTCGCGAAGGTATTTAAAAAAATGTATGCTCAATGTCATTAACAATATGGTGTAATTTAGCCTGTCTCAAGAGTCAAGCACCATTTTGTTGACAAACGTCAGAGATCGGCACTGCGCCGAAGCTATAGGGCTGACTTCGGTAAAATGATGTGACGTGAGGTGCCAAACTGCGGAAAATGGCGGAGGAAATACATGATTTAGCATGAATTATCATGAATAATATTAACTACTTATCATGAATAATATATTACTTACCTCTCAGTGTCTTGAGGCAACTTATAAAAATACATTCTATGTTTTTATTATTATTTAGGCAGTTAAATACTGCACAGTATTTAGTACACCGTTTTCTTTATTTTCTTCCATCATACACAAGAATACGCGTGCGTGAGTCAATGTTCGCTCGTATGTGAGGCCTTGTCGAATAGTATCCTATAGGTGGGCCATTGTGCGTGTTTTGTTTTCGATGTAAACTCGCGGAGATGAACAGGCCTGGTCGTACCATTGAAGTAATATTAGGGGAGAGTTCGGTATATTGTACCGCCGGGTAAATTGTACCACCCTCATATTTCATAAAGTATTTATTGAATGTCTGTAATTGCAACACTCAGTGATACACAACTAAAATCAATTAATATCGGCCATGTGGTTTTTGCCGTGACAACAAACACGTGTGTTTTATTTTGAAAAGTATTTTTTCATTGTTTTCAAGTAACTTTTGACAATACATGTTTGGATTGTAATTTTGTTAAATTTAATCACAGGGTGTTTCTAATATATTATTTAGAAGCGTAAATTAGTGTGGATTACAATTATTTGAAACATTTTTCGGTATTTATAAGCTATATTTTTTACCGATTTTTTAAAAGCACTATCGCCTAGTCGGCTAAATTGTACCACATCAAGTTGTATGGAACTTTACCAACGGATTTTGAAATTTTTTTTAGTAAATTATATTTTGAAGTTATAATAGCGTAGTTATGTTTGACTAACAATAAATGAAAGCAAAAGACTGGCAAAGTAGATTAGGTACAAGTGTGCGTTACGATAATTGGAATTACAAAACTTGTACTCAAAACCGTGATAACGTGTAAAACAATATGGATTGTCTATGTTATTAACTACTGTTCCTCTTCGTTTCCTAATTTGTTAAGAATGTATCGTATAATATTTTGCGATAGTTTTTTTAAAGGCTTGAAATTTATTGAAATCCAATTTAGTAACCCTGTGGTACAAATTATCGAACCGGTTGGCTAAATTGGACCGAAGCTCTGAACTCGTACTTTGTTGATTTGTGCTAAATATACAACAATCATATTAATTAATACTTAGGAAATAGTAAGTTGAATAATGTATCTTTTATTATATACCATGGACATTAGCAAAAACAAAAGAAAACTATGTGTAAAATGGGATTGAAAAAAACTGGTCCAAATTAGCGGACTCTCCCTTACTACGTAGTACATTATAACTCAATGGGTCGTACCCAGTAACGTCGAGTTGAATCTAGTAATGTCAAGTACCGAGTATAGTCTAGTAGGTACTGTCAAGTCGAACCCAGTAGCGTTAAGTCGAGTCTAATAGTGTCAAGTCATCTTATAGTTTCAAATTGAGTTTAGTACTTAATTTAAGTCGTAAAGTCGAGTCGTCGGGTCGTGATATTTAAAAACCTTACCTGTCCTTTAGGTAATGTGGGGTCCGTCCAGTACACAACAGCTGTAGTTCCACTCAACATTATCACCTGTAACAAAAATTGTATTATTATCTCCGTACCCTCGAGCATTTGAATTTGTGTGGGATAATCTCTTGGGAGACAAGACAATAGATACTTGTGATAAAAATGTTATAGATTTCGATACAAATAGACACCTGTAGGCAAAGGATGGGCACCGCAAAAAGCTTCTATCAATTTTACGCGATAAGCCAATACATTTGTTGTTTAAAATCATCGATAAGATTTGTGATGAGTGAGCGCCTTTCTGCTACCTTTATGAGTCGTCCCACACTATATTTTCCGGTACGTGACCTCGACTCCAGAACCGTGCTGCCCCATCCGCCGTCATTTCGTACGTGCGGACTATGTACCCTGCCTATTGTCACTTCTGCTAGCGCAGTATTTTTCAACCTTTTTCATGACGCGACCCCCCCTAGCATGAAAAAAATTTTTGCGACCCCCCGACCGATCGCTTTTTTTCATGCCTTTTACGAAGATGTTGTAGGCACCAAATTCTTTAGTCTATACAACATTTATGCATTTGCATAATTAGATTTCGAATAGATCTAGCTTTAAACCTTTACTGTTTTTTTTACTGATGTAGTTTTTACGACCTCTCGCGACCCCCCTATAGAGGCTTCGCGACCCCCCATGGGGTCGCGACCCACAGGTTGAAAAACACTGTGCTAGCTAATCTATCCGGCTATGTCAGCTATAGGGCCCTAGAGACCACGCACCTTGAGTCCCACAGGCGGCAGCAGGTCGGGCGGGTCGGGCTCGTCGTCCTCGTCTGTCCTCGGGCGGCGCACGGTCGCTACACCGCCGGCCCGGCCTTAGAGAGCACGCACCTTGAGTCCCACAGGCGGCAGCAGGTCGGGCGGGTCGGGCTCGTCGTCCTCGTCCTCGTCGTCCGCCTCGTCGTCGTCCTCGTCCTGCCCCTCGGGCGGCGCGCGCGTGCGTACGGTCGCGTACACCGCTGGCCCCAGGCCTAGCGCGTTGCTGCCGCGGAGAGAGATCACGTATTCCGCGTTGGATTCTGTGAGGAGTAAATAAGTAATAAAAATAAAATAAAAATAATTTATTATCAGACAAAAGCAGTCCATAGTTTGGTTAGTAACAATCTGAGGTATATAACAATTTAATGCAAGCAAGCATTAGGATTGCCTTATCTCCGGCGCTGCGGGAAGTGCGGTCCTTCCGCTCTGGCGTAACATATACCCGGCATGCCATGCTCGCTTCCGCAGCTTCAGCTTGGGTCGACCAATCGCACCGTATTATTTGTTTTTGGGAAAATCGGACGTTTTCACACAAAAAATGTAGTAGTGATATCTCGAAAACTTTTCGTGCTAGCGAAGTAATTCTTTCACCAAAGCATCTGTTTATAGTCTGGTCTGTGAGCACAGAACACATTTTGTCCAATGACCCCAAGCTACCCATCATTATCGCTCGCGCGTAATTATGTTGCTGTCGCGCTCGCATACTCATGGTGTGTGGTCGCGACTGTGCAACGGGCGCTCGCAGTGAGTATGCGAGCGCGACAGCAACATAATTACGCGCGAGCGATAAGGATGGGTAGCTTGGGTTCATTGGACAAAATTCTACGTGCTCACAGACCGGGCTTTAGTACATTTTCGCACAAAAAATGTAATAAAAGTTATGATATCTCGAAAAGTTTTCGTGCTATCGAAGTAATTCTTTCACCAAAGCATCTGTCTATTGTCTGGTCTGTGAGCACAGAACACATTTTGTCCAATGACCCCAAGTTACTATCCTTATCGCTCGCGCGTAATTACCTTGCTGTCGCGCTCGCACACTCACTGCGGGCGCCCGTCGCACAGTCGCGACAGCAATATAATTACGCGCGAGCGATAAGGATGGGTAGCTAGGGGTCATTGGACCAAATTCTACGTGCTCACAGACCGGGCTTTAGCGCGTTTCGAATCGATTGCGTGTGGATAAATTTTATGAACCTCTAGATGACTCTAGTAAATATCATGCGAGAAAAACGCGTCATTTGGACCAGTTCAAAGAAGTTTATGGCGTGTTGTGTAAACAAAATTGCTTTGAAATAGTAATGTGAAGCGTTTTTACAAATCATTTAAATATGAAGTGACGCATAACATGACATGTTTTTGGAAAATCTAACGCTTTCACACATAAAATGAAATAAAAGTAGTGATATCTCGAAAACTGATCGTGCTAGCGAAGTAATTCTTTCACCAATGCATTTGTCTAAAGCCCGGTCTGTGAGCACGTAGAATTTTGTCCAATGACCCCAAGCTACCCATTTTTATCGCTCGCGCGTAATTATATTGCTGTCACGACTGTGCGACGGGCGCTCGCAGTGAATTTGCGAGCGCGACAGCAACATAATTACGCGCGAGCGATAAGGATGGGTAGCTTGGGTTCATTGGACAAAATTCTACGTGCTCACAGACCGGGCTTTAGTACATTTTCGCACAAAAAATGTAATAAAAGTAGTTATATCTCGAAAACTTTTCGTGCTAGCGAAGTAATTCTTTCACTGCCTCTGTCTAGTATAGTGTTGTGCCTTTGTTGCCTGAATCTGTTGTTGCCAAAATAAAATTATTTGCTCTCTTTTCTTTCTTTCTCACCGAGTCCCCGTATGACGTGGGAGTGTAGATGCGCCGGCAACTCGCGCGAGTGGTCGTCGGGCACGCCCGCGCCCCAGCCCAGCCACCAGCCGCGGACCGCCACGCCGCCGCCGCCGCCCTCCGCCCACCACACAGAGATCCAGTCGCGGCCCGCGCGCGCTACAGAACGGGGACCAAGTTATAGTGGACAACATTGGGTACAAGGGATACAAGGACCAGGCTACAGTGGGCACTAGTGCTACAGTTGCGCGCCCAGCCAGCCACCAGCCGCCCTCCGCCCACCACACCGAGATCCAGTCGCGGCCCGCGCGCGCTATGGAACGGAGGTCAACTTATAGTAGACATTGCGAACAACAATCATGGAGCAGCCGCTGCTCTCCGCCCACCACACGGAGATCCAGTCGATCAGAAAGGAGGTCAAGTTAAAGTGGACAACAATGAACATTGGGTAAGGGATATAAGGTATAATGGTTCAGTTGCCGCCGCCCTTCGCCCACAATACCGCGCGCGCTAGAGAACGGACACCACGTCACGGACAAAAATTATGAAACAGCCGCTGCTCTCCGTCTGACACAAAGAGATCCAGTCGCGGCCCGCGCGCGCTAGACCAAGTTATAGTGGACAATAGTGAACATTGGCTGAAAGGGAGGCAAGGTAAAGCGGATTAGCCGGTGCTCTCAGCCCACCACACCGAGATCCAGTCGCGGCCCGCGCGCGCTACAGAACGGAGGTCAAGTTACAGTGGACAACAATCATAGAGCAGCCGCTACAAGGAGATCCAGTTGCGGCCCGCGCGCGCTACAGAACAAAGAGCAAGTTAAAGTGGACAATAATAACATTGGCTGCAAGAGAGGCAAGATATATCGGAGCTGATCCGCTGTATCTTGCCTCCCTTGCAGCCCTCTGCTCTCTCAGCCCTCAGCTCTCTACCCACCATAAAGAGAACCAGTCGCGGCCCGCGAGCGCTGGGAGACAGAGACCAGGTTATAGTGGAAAACAGCAGGCATTGGGTGCGAACGGAGAGCAAGTTATAATGGACAACAATGATAGAACCTACTTCTCTCCGCCCGACACAGAGATCCAGTCGCAGCACGCGCGCGCTGGGGAACGAAGGTCAACTTATAGTGGACAACAGTCATAGAACAGCCGCTACTCTCCGCCCACCACACCGAGATCCAGTCGCGGCCCGCGCGCGCTAGGAAATTGAGGTCAAGTTATAGTGGACAACAGTGAAGGATAACAATCATGGAACAGCCACTACTCTTCGCACTACACAAAAAGATCCAGTCGCGGCCCGCGCGCGCTACAGAACGGGGACCAAGTTATAGTGGACAACAGTGAAGGACAACAATCATGGAACAGCCACTACTCTCCGCCCACCACACCGAGATCCGGGTCACCGCCCGCGCGCGCTGCCAACCGGAAGTCAAGTTACAGTGGACAACAGTCATAGAACAGCCGCTACTCTCCGCCCGACACAAAAAGATCCAGTCGCGGCCCGCGCGCGCTACAGAACGGGGACCAAGTTATAGTGGACAACATTGGGTACAAGGTATACTATATTCTATATTCGCCCGAAACAAAGAGATCCAGTCGGAGCCCACGCGTGCTAGGGAACGGAGACCACGTTACAGTTGACAATAATGAAGATTGGCTGAAAGGGAGGCAAGATAAAGCGGATTAGCCGGTGCTCTCCGTCCACCATAAAGAGATCCAGCCGCGGCTCGCGCGCGCTAGGGAACGGAGGTCAAGTTATAATGTACAACAATCATAGAAGAGCCGCTGCTCTCCGTCTGACACAAAGAGATCCAGTCGCGACCCGCGCGCGCTAGACCAAGTTATAGTGGACAATACTGAACATTGGCTGAAAGGGAGGCAAGGTAAAGCGGTTCAGCCACTGCTCTCCGCCCACCACACCGAGATCCGGTCGCGGCCCGCGCGCGCTTCCAACCAGGGGTCAACTTATAGTGGACAACTGTCATGGAATAGCCACTGCTCTCCGACCGACACACGGACATCCAGTCGCGGTCCGCGCGCGCTACAGAACGGGGAGCAGGTTACAGTGGACAACAATCATAGTACAGCCACTGCCTGCCACCTACCATACGCAGATCTGGTCGCTGTCCGCGTGCTGAAGAATGGAAAGCAAGTCAGAATGGACAGCAGTCAACATTGGGTTGCAAGCGGGGCAAGGTGTAGCGGATCAGTCGCTGCTCTCTGCCCACCACTGACCACACCGAGATCCAGTCGCGGCCCGCGCGCGCTACAGAACGGGGACCAAGTTATAGTGGACAACAGCGAACATAGGTTGCAAGGGCAACAATGTGGCAAGATATAGCGGACCAGCCACTGCTCTCCGACTTTAAGCCTTCTTATGACTCCATCAGTGGCTTTCGTATTCGTATTTTTTTAAGTTCATATTATTTTTTTTAACCTAAAATAAACAATAAATGAAGTTACTGGTGAGCGGCGGCGGCTGCGGCGGCACGCGGGTCTCGTCGAGCTCCTGGCGCTGCGTGGTGGCCGTCACCCACTCGCTGAACGGGCCCGAGCCGTTCACGTTGATGGCGCACACGCGGATCTGCGGGGAAACCAGAATAGGCTAGTTTCCTACAATCATTTTTTTAGTCCGTCAATTTTAGTATAAAAAAATATTGGACACGTATATTTTTAATTCTCCATCAAACAAATAATTACAAAGTTATAGTGCGTTGAAGTTCCGCGCGACGTCACAAAGTGTTGCACTTTTACGCACTCACTGACGTCACGGGCCTTTTCTTTAGAACTTTGGCACGCTTTATCTCTTTACATTTTCATTAGTTTGAAAAAGTGGAAAATACGTGTCGAGTAGTTTTTGATAAGCTAACTGACGGACTAATTAAAACTCTTGCTTTTTTACCCAGGAAACATCCCTATTGACGTGATCGAAACAGATTTTAATTTGGTGTGGAGTTAACTGACACCCTGGATTCACACATAGGCGTGGGTAACACCGCGGGGCACAGATCTTCTTCCTCGGCCCGTCACTGATGAAAATCGCTAAAGCCTGGTCCGTGAGCACGTAGATTTTGTCCAATGACCCCAAGCTACCCTACCGCGACTGTGCGACGCGCGCCCGCAGTGAGTGTGCGAGCGCGACAGCAACATAATTACGCGCGAGCGATAAGGATGGTTAGCTTGGGGTCATTGGACAAAATTCTACGTGCTCACGGACCAGGCTTTACCACATTTATAGTGTTCCTCCACAGACTGCGATCATAAGCTGTGGGGCACAGATAGTTGACCAGAAATCCTACGGTTATGTGATGTAATCATGACACAGCTGTGGTGTATTTTGCTATAGCTATGGGACCTACTGTGGGGCCTATTATGCTACAGCTGTGGGGCCCATTATGCTACAGCTGTGGGGTCTATTATGCTACAGCTGTGGGGCCTATTATGCTACTGATGTGGGGCCTATTATGCTACACCTGGGGGGCCTATTATGCTACTGCTGTGGGGCCTATTATGCTACTGCTGTGGGGCCTATTCTGCTACAGCTGTGGGGCCTATTCTGCTACAGCTGTGGGACCTATTTAGGGACCTGCTGTGGGGCCTATTATGCTACTGCTGCGGGGCCTATTAGGTTACAGCTGTGGGGTTATTTATGCTACAGCCTGCCAGCCCGGCCGGCCGGTAGCGCAGCTTGGAGCCTGTGAGGCTTGCGGTGGGTCCTGTGAGACACGAGCCTCACCTGGTAGGTGGTGGCGGTCTGCAGCGCCCTCAGCTCGGCGCGCCGGGCGTCGGCGGGCGTGGTGAGCGAGTCGGCCTTGCGGCGGGCAGTNACAGCTGTGGGACCTATTTAGGGACCTGCTGTGGGGCCTATTATGCTACTGCTGCGGGGCCTATTAGGTTACAGCTGTGGGGTTATTTATGCTACAGCCTGCCAGCCCGGCCGGCCGGTAGCGCAGCTTGGAGCCTGTGAGGCTTGCGGTGGGTCCTGTGAGACACGAGCCTCACCTGGTAGGTGGTGGCGGTCTGCAGCGCCCTCAGCTCGGCGCGCCGGGCGTCGGCGGGCGTGGTGAGCGAGTCGGCCTTCCGGCGGGCAGTCGGCGCGGCGGAGTCGGCGGCGACGGCCCGGTAGCGAATCTTGTAGCCGGTTAGCGCTCCGTGGTGCGTCTTGGCCGGTGGCGCTTCCCAGCGGACTAGGATCGACTGGAATGAAGATGGACCTTTAGTTTTCTTGTTTTACGTCTTCGAATCTGTTTTTTGAGGTTGTTTCATATTTTTTAAACCAGCGCCATCTAGTCTCAAAATAAGCAGTTTACACTTATTGTAAAAAATTACTACCGCTTCTCCAGAGCCCCTCTCGGGCAATTGGTAGGCTGCGTATCCACTAGAGGCAGCCTCGGGCCGAGCGGCGACCGAGAGCCAATGAACCTCAATCTGCGGCACGCCGGACCCTGAGGTAAGTTCGTCGCCGGCAGCCTCTAGTGTATACGCAGCTGTATCTGTGGACGTGTCTACTGACCGTAGCCCCAGTAGGCACAGCCGTAAGGCTGGCAGTGTGTGTTAAGTGTGTATTTTTAACGCCCTAAGCTCGTCCTTAGAGGAGCGAGGGGGGCGCATGTGTAGTGTTTGAATATGCTTAAGTGGGCGTGGCTATCTACTCACCGTAGCCCCAGTACACACAGCCGGCTGTAGTGTTAAGTATGTATTTTTTACGCCCTAAGCTCGTCCTTAGAGGGGCACGGCACGCTCATGTGTACATTTGTGTTCTAATATGCTTGTGACTCTGTGTGTGTTAAGGTTAGAGGGAGGGTGGTGACATGTGCTTGAATATGCTTGAGTGGGCGTGGCTATACTCACCGTAGCCCCAGTAGGCACAGCGTTAAGGTCGGCGGGCGGCGCGGCGCACATATCCACGATAGTGTTTAGAGTGTCCGCCCTAGCTTCGTTGAAAGTATATGAATGTGTGTGTTGAGCGTAGCACTGGTAGACAGCAGTGAGGTTAAAGGGGGAAGCGGCGGGCCCATGTGTACAGTGTTTGAATATGCTTAAATGGGCGTGGCTCAATCTCGGCACATCGCGTCTTGAGGTAAATTCGTCGTCGCGAGTCGAGCCATATTGTGTAGTTCGGGACGAGGCAGCCTCTAGTGTATACGCGGCTGTATCTGTGGACGTGTCTACTGACCGTAGCCCCGGTAGGCACAGCAGTAAGTCCGGCGGGCGGCGCGGCGGGCGCGGCACTGGGCGTCCGGGCTTGCCTCTCGGTCGGCGCGCCGCCGGCGGCCGCGACGCGCACGGTGTAGGCGGCGGCGGCGCGCAGGCCGGCGAGGGTGGCGTTGACCGGCGCCGCCGGGTCTGAAGGAGCGTCCACCCACATGGTTTGTTCGCGGTTGCTGTCCACCTGGGTTGAGACATTATGTTACGGTCTACTGACTTGATTAGACAAAATAAAATGACTAATTATAAAGTATTGTAAAAAAAAATTTAAAAAAAAAATCTTTGGATGCCAACAATAGAAAAGTGGATGAGATTTTTTATTTACGAGGGTATAGAACACTTGAGAAACTTCAAAAATGTTGTACTTCTACTTAATGAGGAAGATGACCAAAATTGTGTGACCCTAATAATTGCTTAAGTCTTCAATCTTCACTTCTTCATACTTGCTTACCCGCGGCTCTAGCCAGATCCTCCCTCGTGAAAGCGTTATGACACTAGGACTACTAGAAGCATTCATGCTATGATTTCAAGCCTTCTATCCAGTCACTTAAAGTGCGCGCTGGACCTCAACCAAGTCTCTCAGTCAGCTAAGAGCACTGACCCCTGATGACGCTAAAATTAGGGTGACAGTGGTTTCTCCTTCTTTCATAGTCAAAACTGTATGACCCCAATCACATTTCTCGTGATCCCAGCTAGGTCCCCTTGTGACACTAGAGCCATTCATAATATAGTTTTGTAACAAATTGCTATTTACTGTTTAACAGTACAGTTTTTAGGCTACTCATGATGTTTCTTTTGCTCCAGAAATTGCATTGTTTTACTGGTTTACCTTTTCTCCGCAAGTTACACACTTAATTTTTATTGGTTTTCCAAGATAGAGGCTTGGCCTAGTTTGGAAACCTCTGTATAATTACTCTGTGTCCCTTTCATTTTAAAATGTGTCACTACTATAGCAAATGTATAAAGTTTTGTGCAATAAAAAAATATTAATAGTGTCTACAATATAAAATAGCAGAGTTTGCGCTTAGCATGCAATTAGCATAATAAGGCCGTAAGAATAATTGAACTAATTTCTGTAACTAGATTTTATAACATTCTATGTGGTTGAGATAACATGGTTCAATAAACGTCTCTGAAGAAGATCAGAGGATGTTGGGAACCGATTGGTGGACCAACCTCTTTTTATATTGTCTATGTTTTTATACTTTTTTTATTACTTTTGATACCTTTTGTTTAGTATTGAAGTTGATGTTTTTTGATAGCCGTTGTGGGCATATTTTGCAGGAATATATCTTCATTTTAACCGAAGGTTTTTCTTATTTCTGCCGCCCGAGCGGCTGTCCGCAACATTTCATTTAATTCATCCTCAAGACTCAACATACTTCCGTTTGAACCTCCTCCAGCACTGACCTCTGTGTACGTGATCTGGTACTTGTCCGGCGGCGCGCCGGCGGGCGGCGGCGGCGGCGGCGCCCACGTGACCCGCAGCGCGTGCGGCGACGCCGGTTCTACGCGGAGTTCACGCACCGCGCCGTGGGAGAGCTCCTCTTCCGGCGTTGTTATTTCTAGAGGCTAGAAAACAAGTAACCGTTTAAGGTTAATTTCTTAACTATAGAGCTTCGCAAATTGAAGTTTCAATGCGCTTCAAATTAAGTCAAATCAAATTATTTATTTTGCGAACATGGGTATTACACGTAGGTCTTACAAGTATTTTAGTATCTCCATCAGCTTTTTAGTTGTTTAACTTTATACTCGCATCTGCAAATACGCTTCTGTTAACGCCACTCAGTTAAGATTCCCACTAGATGGAGTTATATGATTTTAACTCGCGATGGTAAAATAATGATTTTATTGCGATAACTTCTAAAAATATTTTTTTATATTGTTTAAAAAATGTGAACAATCTATGTGTGTATTTTTTAATAGTGTAAGTATACATTATGTACTGTTGGTTGGTATACCTTTCTAAATAAATTTTTCATAATTTCTTTTAAATTTTCTCTAGAACTTTTTTAAAAGCGAACAACTTCTATGGATGTTACCTTGGTGGGCGGCGAGAATGCGTGCTGCGTGTAGGCCAGCAGTTGAAACGTGTAGGTGGTGTTGGGCTGCAGCGCCGCTACATTCATCTCGTGCCGCGCGCCGCCGCGGGACACGCGCTCTCTGAGAAACACGGACAAATATGAATATAACTAGGTTCATCTATAATCAAACCAAGAGCAAATACACATACAAGGACCAGATAAAAAGATTAATATCATTCAGGTTGATTCATTATCTAACTGAGAATATCTACACTAGCTATCTATCTAAAGCCCGGTCTGCTCGCACACTCACTGCGGGCGCCCGTCGCACAGTCGCGACAGCAATATAATTACGCGCGAGCGATAAGGATGGATAACTTGAGGTCATTGGACAAAATTAACGTGCTCGCAGACCAGACTATAGCTGTTATCTACATCGATACCAAAAAGATCTCTTAATAATAGGCCACGGTAGCGTCGTCGTAATCACATCATAAAAGATAAATGCTGGTGTCTAATCATAAGCCACATTCGTTCTCAGTCTCTCAAATATGCCTTTCACAAAGAAGTAATAAATTATTATTCTACACCGGCTCACAAAGCACGACAACAGGGCATTTGCCAACGTTTCAATTAAATAACGTCAACTGCTGGACAAAAGCCCCCCAAGAATTTCAATAAATAAAATCTGGTCCTACATTACCCACAGCCAATATCATATTAACTTTCATAAAATATTACCTTTCACTCCCTTTGACTTTATAGATGACGGCGTAACCGCTTATATCTTCATTCTTCGTATCAGGCTCCTCCCAGCTAAGCGTGACGAATCGGTGCTTCACGATAACCGCCTTTAAGTTCTTCGGCGGAGAGATCACAGTCGCGTTGGCGTGCCGCAGCTGGTCCAGGTCCAATCCTTCGTTAGCGTGAAAGGAATCGAGATCGTTTTCGTCAGTTTGATCTGCGTCGTAGTTATAGTCATATTCCAGTTCAGGCCCAGAAGTGAATGCTGATGAGGTTTCTCCGAGGAAGTCCAAGTCTTCAGGCGTAGGGTCTGCACTTTGGTCCCCCCAGTGCCCCGAGGAAACCAAACTATTGAAAATGTCTTGGGTGGAATTGGAAAAGGAGGGTTTTGTGTGGGATGGTGATGTCATCGATGTAGGCACGAGGGAGTTTAGGAACGATTTGCTGTTTATAAGCCCGGCTGTGGAATTTGGTGAATTGATACCTGGAAATAATTGGTGAAAAAAAAACTAAAATGATGAACTAAAATAAATAGAAATGATAAAAAGCAAAATAATACTGAAAGCTTGAACGAAAGTGTAAAAAACTAGGTAAAAAAAAACCGAAAACAATATAATTGGAGTTTTAAAAAAATCCTGAAAGATTAGAACACGTTAAAGCAAGTGAGAATCATGATCTAATATCTTTTTCTTTGGTCGACACCGCATCGAGTGAACGTGTCAAGCTGTTACTTCGACAAGTCTGTCACACTCTATACAAAAATCACTGGTTATGGTTATAGTAACGGTGAAAGTAAGGTGGTGCAAGTGCAACGCAGCTTTAATCTAGATATAGTCTGGTCTGTGAGCACGTAGAATTTTGTGCAATGACCCTAAGCTACCCATCCTTATCGCTCGCGCGTAACTATGTTGCTGTCGCGCTCGCACACTCACTGCGGGCGCCCGTCGCACAGTCGCGACAGCAATATAATTACGCGCGAGCGATAAAGATGGGTAGCTTGGGGTCATTGGACAAAATTCTACGTGCTCACAGACCGGCTTTAGCATAGTTACCGTCATCAGGAGGTAGCACGACGAGCCGGAGACTGGCCTGCGCTTGTCCAAGGGAAGAGGTCGCGACGCATTGGAACATTCCCGCGTCCACCGCTAACACGCCTTGGATGTGCAGCGACGTGCTGGAATGAAGATCGATTGGTTAGGTATGAAACGTGTGAATTAGAGACTACTTAGTACGATATTCACTGCTATATGGAAAACCCTACGAGCATACCTTCTACTTATTTCTGTTTATTTTATTTTATTTTATTTTATTTATTACGGTATACCAACAATATAAGCGACTATACGTATGTATTAAAATACATTTGTCACCAACCCCTACTCCTCCCGCGGGTGTCGTAAGAGGCGACTTAGGGACTACACATCAAACAGAGAACGGGCAGCAGCGCTCTCTGAAAAACATCACTCTTTTAAACTGCGATCTCCAACCCGCCTGAAAAGCGTGGAGATTATGGCAAAACCCTCCACTATAGTGGAGTAGGCTCATAGTCTAGCAGTGGACTGTAAAGGGCTGTTGATGATAAGCGATTATACGATTCGGATTAATCTTTTAAGGGAAAGTTATGATAAAGAGGGATAGTGATTTGGTTTTAACGACTTCCTAAAACATAAACATTTGTGAAAGAAATTCATCTGTTTATAAGTTTAGTTAAGACTTCACACCTAGCTAATTTGTTATTCATCGCTCAATATTAAGCAGTTACGTTGAACGTTGAGTTTTATCAAAAATAGTTTACGAGTCGAACTTGTTTTTGAGGTGAAACCTTTTGAGGTGAAGAAGTCAAAAGTTATTATTTGAAAAAATCCAGAGCTTAAGAGCCCCAACCCCACATTATGAGAGGCACATATTCAAATTCTTCAATCAGTCTGCCAACCTCTGGTAAGCTATACAGTGATTTTTTTAAATTGTTTAATCTCACCCGTCAACCAGCGTGATATCGTGTCTATTCAGCGACAGCGGCTCGCCATCTTTGAGCCACGTGACGTCAGGCGCGGGCCGTCCTCGCACTGAGCACGCTAAAGTAGCGGAACCACGCGCGCGCGCAGACACTACCGATCCGCCTGGTAGTTGCACGCGGGGGTACGTCTGTAGAGAGAAAGATATAGGAATTAATGTTTGAACTTGAACTAGGTAAAGCCTGGTCCGTGAGCACGTAGAATTTTGTCCAATAACCCCAAGCTACCCATCCTTATCGCTCGCGCGTAATTATGTTGCTGTCGCGCTCGCACACTCACTGCGGGCGCCCGTCGCACAGTCGCGACAGGAATATTTACGCGCGAGCGATAAGGATGGGTAGCTTAGGGTCATTGGACAAAATTCTACGTGCTCACGGACCAGGCTTTAGTTCAATCAGGGTTTTCGCGAATGAAAGATCCGCTAGATGGCGGGACGTGGATGTGGGGTCTGACTGCTGCGTGATTGGTGGATTTTGACATATCTGTCAATGTCATGTCAAAAATCACCTATCATGCAGCATTTGGACCTCGCGTCTACGTATTGCCATCTGGCGGATTTTTTATTCGCGAAAACCCTCATTGACCGACTTCTGAGTAACGCGAACAGCTAGGGATTAGAATTCGCTGCCTGATGCTGTCTTTACTGAACACTATAATCCGGGTCTTTTCAAGAATAGGGCAGATATGTTCCATCCTAGACTGCATCTCACCTAACACTAGATGCGATTGCGTCAAATACTAGCCTTGTCGTGCATAAAAAATGACAATAATTGAGGCTTGATTTCCTGATGTTCTGACTCGGCTGCACGCGGAAATAGGTCTGCGAAATGGGCATAAGATTATCAGATTTGTGAATAATTTATGGCTAGGGAGCAGGGAGGCTAAGGTGCAGTAGGTTAGGAAAAATGTAGGCTAGGGGATAGATCGGCTAGGGGGCGTGTAGGTTAGAGGACACGTAGGCATGGAGGCTAGAGGACACGTAGGCTAGGGCCCGGGCACTTGTAGGCTAGCATGTACGTAGGCTGGGGGCGAATAGGCTAGGAATTACGCAGGCTAGGGGGCATGAAGGCTAGAAGGCGTGTAGGGTAGGGGTCGTCTAAGGTAGGGGACGTGTAGGCTAGGGGACATCTAGGCTAGAGTGGCGGGCAGGCTAGGGGCGTGTAGGCTAGAAGGCGTGTAGGGTAGGGGTCGTCTAAGGTAGGGCACGTGTAGGCTAGGGGACATCTAGGCTAGAGTGGCGGGCAGGCTAGGGGCGTGTAGGCTAGAGGACACGTAGGCTTGGAGGCATGGATGCTAGAGGACACGTAGGCTAGGGGGCAGGTAGGCTAGGGGCACGTAGACTAGGGCACTTGTAGGCTAGTATGTAGATAGGCCAGGGGGCAAGTAGGCTGGGGGCGAATAGGCTAGGAATTACGCAGGCTAGGGGACGTGTAGGCTAGAAGGCGTGTAGGGTAGGGGTCGTCTAAGGTAGGGGACGTGTAGGCTAGGGGACATCTAGGCTAGAGTGGCGGGCAGGCTAGGGGCGTGTAGGCAGTGGCGGATTAACAGTATCCGAGGCCCTAAGCACAGAGCCTGTGTAGGCCCTCTATTACTTAAATGGAAATGGAAATGGAAGGAATGGAATGAAAGGTAGAAAGTATGAAATGAAAGTTCATCAAAATAGAATGTGTAGTAGGTATAATTTAAAACTTATAANCCTAAGTACAACAGGTTCCCCTACGTTACTCGTGACGTCTTCTAGCACAGCTTTTACCACAGAAATATGGATTTTACATAGTTTAGTCTTTAAAAAAATGAATCGCAAAATGTGATGGTAAGCGCATAACTCAACAACGCCTGGACCAATTTTACAAATTCTTTTTTTTTTCAATGTTCGTTGAACGGCGAGAAAAATTCGAATAATTTCCGAGAAAACCTCGAGCGAAACCGCGGGCGGAAAGCTAGTTATTTCATCATCATCATCATCATCATTTCAGCCACAGGACGTCCACTGCTGAACATGAACATAAGCTAGTTATTTAATACAATTAATTTCAAAGTATTTAAAAGATGTTATAAAATATAAAATGAAGACTTTTTCAATAACTTAAAGAATATAATTTGTAGTTTAAATAAAAGTAAATAGGGTAAACTGCCAGTCATTGGACTCTTAAAAAAGTTATTGGACAGTTAGGTTACTGAATTAAAAATAGCATTTCTATTTCAACAACTGAGAGATTCCGACTGATGGAGATAAAAGGGCGTTTTTTTAAAAGAAATATTCACTTTAAGAAAATTCAAGGGTTATTTTGTCCAATGAATGTCGGTTTACCCTAGTTGATAATTAAATCTCTCTTCGTAAACCATTTTGCAAACCAAACGTATTCTATTTCTATTATTACAATATTGATATTACAATTAAAACTAATTAGTTTTTGATGAATTAATATTAGTTGTATTCAAAAAGTCACGGATCACGAGCAGGTTATTTCATGGCCATAAGGGATAAAATATTATTATGCGAACACGTCATGAATGATGCCTCCCCAAACCATATTGGGCAGCATGACGAGTGTAAATGTTTTTTTTTAAATAGAGTGAATTCTCCTACAGGGGAGACTTAATACCCGATGATGATGAAGCTACAGGATTCTACATTCTATTTATAAGTATAATAACGAAGAATATCATTTCTTAGAAATAAAAATGCTTTTTTAATTAATCATTTTTATTTATGTAAACGTTAAAGTAAATGTAAAAAATGATCAATTTTATTCTTACACAGCTAAAACTTGAATCGNTTGAATCCACACATTACAAATCAGTTTGACAAATATAAAGGAACACAATAGACATAAAGTGGAAGTAGTCTTCGTCGTTGTTGATTTGCACATCAGTTAAATTAGAGTAGACCGGCTCGATCTCTTGGAGCGAACTATCGAGACTTTCGTCGCTGTCTCTAGTCGTCTCGGCCCAGGAGACTCGCTTGGAGCTTCTGGAAGTTTCTTTCTTCTTGTCCGACGCGGGAGTGGAATGGGAGACAGGGGAGGGGGGTCCTTTGGTTGGTGTTTGGGCGCATTTGTTCAGGTAGTGTTTGCGGAGGATGTATTCCCGCATGGAATCGTGGGCGGCGCGTTTGGGGGGCGGGGGCGGGGGTGTTTCGGACTCGTCGTCGCATAGACAAAGGTTTTTGTCTTTTCTGGCGTCTTCGATGCGTTTGGTTTCCTCCTCGTTGGCGGGTAGGGGCCAGGCGCCGAGGTGGGAGCGGACGAGGTGCGGGCGCGAGTGCGCTGCGCAGAGGATGCGCTTGCGCACGAAGTCGTGGAAGACGGTTAGCTCGGAGCTGAGCTCGCGCCGCACTAGCTGCTTGTGGCGGCTCGGCACGCTCGCGTCGCGGACTGCTAGCAGCGCCTGCGGAAATACAATTAAATTAAATTAATTAAACCACTAATAACTCTACACTACATTCTTTTACGCTTAATTTTAGCCCTGTAGACATGTCTGTTATTTTTAAATCAACTGTAATTTTTATTTATTAAATTGAGCTGGTGAACCACGTCACAAGTTCCTATTGCTTTAAAATGTATAGGGGACTGCGTTTCGACAGATCATAAAAAGTATACCTTAGGTCCACATTAGATATTGGTCCGGCTAATATCATCGCCTCACGCAATCGGAGCGCGGTGAATCATTCTGGTAGCGATGAATGGTCCGTTGTGGATCTGAGCCCCGATTACGGTAACTTTTAACGTCTACAATCCAGACGCGTTTCTGATTCTGCAATACGATTGGTCAAAACAGCTGACGTACGCTGTTGAACGACCAATCGTATCGCAGAATCGAGAAGCGTGTCTGGATTGTTGACGTTAAAAGTTACCGTAATCGGGGCTCTGATTATATTCTCAACCGCTCGNACTTATAACATTTTTTTCCTTGCCTTAACCAGAGCAAACTCCGAGATAACATCGTCGAAATTTATCTGACGAAGTATGTCTGCCTCAATACACATTAATGCTAAAGAATTAAGCTTGTCTGGACGGATTTTTGTTCTTTGCGGGTTTTTTAATCTTTTTAGTTGTGAGAAGGATCGTTCAGCAGAGCAGTTAGTGATCATTAAGCTGTGAAAGATTCTAAACGCCACTTCTATATTTGGGAAAACGCACTTTACTTTATCTTTAATAATCATTTCATATAGATCGGAATGGGTGACCTTTGTTTCTGAAGAATCATATTTTATTCGAACATACTTGTGAAAATGATTAAATTCGCCGAGGAAGTTTTCATTGAAATCTTCTGGGTAAGATTCTAAGAGCAATTGGATATCTTTTTCATATTCTGAACATGCCTTATTTAGATCCGCAAGAAATGAAAACTTTTGTGAAACTTCGTGGTATACATCACCTCTTCTTTGCATTTCAGCATTAAGAGTGTCAATTATTACATTGAAAGTCTCAATGCGAAATTTGTCTCTAGGATTCAAAGCAAGTTCCTCTGCATTTCCATCATTTACTTGTTTCTTCCTAATTCGTCTTCGAGTTTCCTTATATTCCCCATTAGGAAAAATTTTTCTTGCCTCGCCTTCAAATTTTTCAAATTGATTCCTCATTTCAACGAGATGATCCGATAAAGAATGATACAAATTGGAACACGTTTTAAGATGTAATCCTTCTTTTTGGAGTCCTTTGCTGGTGCGATGAAAAACTTGTAGAATATCATTCCACAAAGTGAGCATAAATACAAACTCAAACTCTTGCATTTTGTGTGAAATATTTTGTGATTCTAACCTGGTCTCACCTTTTTGGTTTGTGTCTTCAGCAATTTCATCTAAAGCATCCAAAATTTTCTGATAAGATTGTAATATTGCACTAGTAGCTACAGCATGAGCTTCCCAACGCGTGTCCGACAGCGACTTCAGAACGCTTTCGTTGCCTATTAATTCTTTTAAAACTGCCCAACGATGAGTAGAAGCCGAAAAAAAATTGTATAACAACTGCACAATAGAAAAAAAATTCACTGCGATCGTACAACAATCAACAGCACTGCGACCAATTAAGTTTAGAGTATGTGCGGCGCATGGTATAAATACAGCATATTTATTACGCTCTAAAATTTTTTGCTGCATCCCTTTGTATCGTCCTGACATATTGGCGGCATTATCATATGATTGTCCTCTGCATTTTGCAATATCTATTTTGCAACCCTCTAGATAACTGAGTACAATATTTGCCATCTCTTCTCCGGTATGACTTTTTAAATTTAAAAACGTCAGAAATCGTTCCACGGGCACACAATCAGACGGCGACACGTATCTCAAAATAATACTTAGTTGATCCGTATGTGATAGGTCAGGCGTGGAGTCCACTGAGAGGCTGAAGTATCCAGCTGATTGTATTTCTTCGACAATCACTTTGTGAACTTTATTACTCATTAAATCGATAAGTTCGTCGCATACTGTTTTCGATAGATATGATGGGTTGCCCTTCCCTTTATTTCCACATCTTGCAATATGGCTTGCTAAAAATGGATCGAATTTAGCCACAAGTTCAAGTAAACCCAAAAAATTACCATTATGTATAGATCCAAAAGATTCCTCATGTCCTCTAAAGGCCAAACCACGTTCGGCAAGCGTTTGTATAACTGCAATAACTCGTTGCAAAACATTTTGCCAGTATTTTATTTCTTCTTTCACTTGTGCCTCTAGATTTTTCGTGATCCCTAGACCTTGTCTTCGACTCAAATAAGTTAGCATAAAGTCCTTATGAGCTGAACTATTTTCATGGTGCTCAATTGCAATTACGTTGCGCCAATCACTAAATCCGTCAGCTGCAAATTGGCTCGGCGCTGTGGCTATGGATTTGTTACTAAACAACTTGCAAACAAAGCAATACAAAGATCCTTTTGTTTTTGAATACAGTAACCATTCCCGTTTATAAGTTTCACCGTTGGCTTTTTTACCGAAAAATAGTCGTGGTGTGCAAAAACGGACACTTTTACCATTAGCATATGTACGGCGCGATTCATGAAATGGGCCCTGATGGTGCTGACAATTTTCTGGACCGTGGTCAATCCAGTAGCAAAGATCTTCCTCAGAAAATTCCGTCCACAGCCCAGCATCTGTCTTTCTATTGGAATTGACGGGTTCAATTTTTGAAACTTCAGGAATCGCAACAATAACAGGTTCAGATTCATCGGGATCAGGAACAGGTGTTTTAGTTTCGCTATTTATTTCATCGTCATCAAAATGATCATCTGAGGTGCCTGTAGTACTGTTTTTATCAATTTGTGTTCTAACAGATGATGAAGATTGAGATTCTAGAAAAACATTATTATCTGTACCAGATTCTAACTGATTGGTTGGAAAAAACGATGTCATTTTTGGGAGTACATCTGTTTTTTTCTTCTTCAGCTCTGCCTGTTTGCGTTTTTGTGCGCCACTGAGATGATGGCGTTTCATTCTTNGCGTACTATTTTTATATAATTAATATTATCTTAAAATTTGTATAATGCCTATACTTATTCAAAATGACGTACTCATATCACTAATTCAGCCGCCGAACTACTATGAGTACCGAGTGTGCCGTCTGCGCTATAAATTCTTTAAAGAAAAACAAAGGAGCGGAGCGGGCCGAAATGCGACACAGCCTCCCCGTGCGAACGCTAGTGAAAGACTGAGCTCCCGCTATCGCGCGGCCCGCGTGCGGAAATTACCGGGTATTTTGATTGTATGACACGTAATACATTATTTTTGAAAAAAAACGAACAACAATTTTTTAGACAATTAAATTTTCTATCATTTGGTGAAAGAATCATTAAAATCGCTTCAGCCGTTTAGGAGTAGTAGGAAATTTATTTGGTGAAATTAGAAGAAAGTTAAGAATTTTTTCTGTCAAAACTAATAGTTGTAACAAAAAAAACGAACAACAATTTTTTAGTTTAAGATATCATACATCTCATACATATTTTTTTTTCTTGTTTGGATCATCCATTTAGGAGGAGTAGGGATTCAAAGAGAGGTCTTTTTTGCAGTTTTGCCTCACCTATCGCCTTAATATAGATGATTAGTATCAATAACAAATATCTTCTTCTGTATACGTACGGACAGTGCCCTCTGGAACCTGAAATAAATTAGTTATAGCTAAAAAATATATATATAATACGGGCATTATTGCGTATGTGTAGGCAGTGTAGGTTATTATAAAGTAATAAAATAAACAAAGTGCAAAAGACATTGAACCTTTTTGTATGAAGCCAAACAAACCTTAACTTAGAAGTACGTAAAATGTATTTTTTTTTGTGTACAGGTCAATCGAAACCTTGGCCAATCGATGGAGGGTAGTGGCGGCTGTACCTTAAGTACGGCACTACCAGTCCAAATAATATAAAATAATATTGATAAAAACTTTATTTTCCAATACTTCTTTAATATTATTAAACATACAAACGCATATAAAATAATTCAATTACGACTAAACAATTTCCTGTAATGAACACATCTGTTAGTCCGTACCACTCTACTGCTTCGTGCGCTCGCCAATCCGCACGAGGACCGCTCATACAGCTTGTATGCGCGCGAGACAGCAAATGTTTCATAGAAAATGTACTGGGACCGCATTTTTGAACAGTGAATTTTCGAATCCGCAATTTTCAAAAATACGGCCCCTGCAGTAGGCACTAAGCAAATCTCGGACGCCGCACGTTTTACGAATGGCGGCGCGCGGACCGCGTGACCCGTAATGACCTCTCGTCTCGTTGACATGTCATGTCAGTGATTGTTTCGCTGCATGTCGCGACTAGATAATTAACCTCTATTAATTACCTTTTAGCGCTTTTGTTACTTTCTGTGTGAGTGATTTGATTGTGACAGTAGTGTGAACATAAATTATTGACTTCATAAAGAAAATAGTAAGACATTTTCAAAATAAAGTTGAAATAAAATTGGCGCGCGCTGTCAACTGTTGGTTGCTGGTTAGTTTACGACTTCAAACTAGGTAACATTTGCGACAATTTTTCAAAAAATAATTGTTGTTTTGATTAATATTTTCCATGGATTGGCATAGGTTTCATACCTGTACATCAAGGGGCGACATTTCGTATGCTTTCATTCCAACTTTAGGTATGTTCAAGAGGTTCCATGGTTTTTCATGTTTTGTTGGTGAATTACGGTGTTTTTGTGAATTTGTTATTTTAGTAAGAATGTAAAAAAGCTGTGAAAAGTGTGGTGACAGCTGTAGCTGTTCGTCAAAGTTGAGGGACTTTTCGAAGTTTAGTTATGTATGAAACATAAAGTTAGAACTATTGTTGAAAAATTCTTTATACGTGCAGTGTACGTAATCAATAGTGAAAGCTTAAAATATAGTACTTACCTGAAAACTTAGTGTGGGGCAACGATAAGTGTAGTTTCAATCAAAGCCACTACGTAAATAAAGTAGGTAATTAATTACATGCGGTAATGAATGCGTATGGGCGCTATCATTTGCATTGCAAAGACAACTGCAGGGTGCGGAAACTTCCATACTACGGTCATCCAAGTGAAACTTGCTTCCAAACAGCGACATCGGTGGATAAATTCAAATACTTTTTAACTACCCTAAAACGCTCTAGATGTCGCTGCTCCTGTTTCCTTCATATTTTCATTTTTTCTTAATTAAAATATATTTGAGAATATTGTTAATTATAATGTGAAAACTTTTTTAAAATGAAATTAATTAATTAATTAATTTTATGTGTGTTCACTGTTCATAAATAAAGTAAAATTATTAAATTCAAAAGTTTTTGTTTATTTGCATTTCCATGTGCAATGTAGAATTTTTCCAAATCCATTGTTTTGGAAATAATATAATACGTACACCATAAAGATAAATATTTTCAAAATAATTGATTTGAAAAAATTCTACATTGTACATCATAAAAACAATAATTCTTTGAAGGTTATGAGGGCCTATGTGTGCGTGAACTGTGTGTATGTGTGCGTGGACTTTATGTATGTATGTGTGCGTGGACTATGTATGTATGTGAGCGTTACGTACGTAGGTTAAGTACAGGGAATTTAACACCAGGCTGTCAATTAGTAGGTTCAAAAATTTGACAGAGAGGGCTCTCTATTTCCTATGTATTACTTTTCTCTATGGACAACTGATTCACTCGGACTCGCGGCGCGACGCGAAGTGCGGGCGGGGCGCGCAGGGGGTAGGGCCCTGCGGGGGTGTATGAAAGGTCACTCCCGGACTCTCGCGCCTTGTGATTTCGGACATATTGTGGATGAATCTCGATAAAATGTATGTATAAAATGAAAAGCCAGCAGGAGGATGGGGCCCCTGGAGAACAGGGGCCCCAAGCACGTGCTTGTAGTGCTTATACGTTAATCCGCCACTGCTGAATACAGTAGTTGCAAGTCTTAAAGGATGCCAAAATTTGAAGCTCAACAGCTGGTCCGGACCACATTGTATCGTGCGCCAAAATGCCTCGCGCGATCGAAGCGCGGTGGATCGTCCAGTATGTACCTGACTATTTTATTTGGCAGGGCTGGCTAAATGTCACGGGCCCCCAAACCAAGGGGCTCCGGCCTAAGTCCCTAATCGCCCCTTCCCCCCACGCTGCTTCAGGGCTGGATGGTGCCGGAGCTCCCTTGAAAAGAAACCCTAGAATTTGCCACGGGCCCCGGACGGTATAGTTACACCACTGCCAGGAAACATCCCTATTGCCTTTCAATGTCAATCAAGGCGCGCCGGCCACGAGCCGCTCATCCAGCCAGGGCAGCGCGCTGGCGGCCGACGAGATGCTGGCGAGCGACTGGCTGCGGTTGCTGACGTCACACCCCGGGCACGGGAGCGGTGCCTCACAACCGCTGCCGCCCGTACAGTCAGTGTACCTGCTCGGCCAGCAGCGTGGCGGTGGCCTCGAGCGCGCCGGCCACGAGCCGCTCGTCCAGCCAGGGCAGCGCGCTGGCGGCCGACGAGATGCTGGTGAGCGACTCGCTGCGGTTGGCGCGCCGGGACTCGCCGGGGCTGCCGCAGGAGCAGGCGCGTCTGCGACCGCGCGGGGAACGCGAGCCGCTGCCTTCGTCTGCGTGATACGCCTGAAAATTAAAAAGATGTAGTTTAAAAATTAGGAGTTTAGGACAACATTATGCCAACTTTTACCTGCTGACGGCGAATCATTTAATTTTATTCTTGTAAGCGCTTTTATAACGGTGGACCTAAAACAGTACCCTGAATACACCCTTAGTAATTATATTTAAGTTATGTACTGTTTAATTTTATCTTACAAGCACACACTTTAAAACTAATCTTTTAGCTTTTAAGATGTTTGGGAAATAAATACAATACAAATAAACTTTTTTTAATTAAAACTAAAATATAACAGTGGACCCAAATAGTACCCTGAGAAACTCCCTTAGTAAACTTCTTTGATATATTGTTTACTAGCTTTCCGCCCGCGGCTTCGCCCGCGTGGAATTTTGTCTGTCACAGAAAAACTTTATCGCGCGCGTCCCTGTTTCAAAAACCGGGATAAAAACTATCCTATGTTCTTTCCCGGGACTCAAACTATCTCTATGCCAAATTTCATCAAAATCGGTTGCGAGGTTTAAGCGGGAAAGCGTAACAGACAGACAGACAGACAGACAGACAGACAGAGTTACTTTCGCATTTATAATATTAGTTGGGATACTCACATGATTGAGGGATCTGGTGAGCAGGCATATAGCCGACAGCAAGGTTCCAAATGTCAGCTGCGGGAACGGCTCGTAGGATATCTTGGGAGCCCCGAAGTGAAGTTCCACGAGGGGCTGCCAACGCTCCATGTCCAGTCCAGGGTCAGCCAGTAGCGAGAGCAGGTCTGGACTGAAGGAAAGCAGGCAGAGTGTTGCCATGTGGAGGATTTCCAACGTTCTGTAAATGTAAAGTTTTATGTTGTGGATATTATGTCATTGCTAGCAGTCTTATAAAATTCGGTTTATGGGCATTTGGTATAAATTTGTTAATAGTATAGTAAATATGAACATTTATACGAAAAGTCACATTCGTGTGACATGCTCATAAAACGCTTGGTATGGGTTTTTTTCTGTACAGGCATAGCTCATGAGCAGAGTAGCGGTGCGGAGGAGGTATAATGCAGTATTTTATGTCACATGTGATGTGTNTCTGCGTGGTACGCCTGAAGATGAAAGTTATGATGTAGCTAAAAATTAGGGCAATGACAACATTATGCCAGCTATTAGCTGCTGACGGCGTATCATTTTAAGTTATGTAATGTTTCATTTTATTCTTATAAGCGCTTTTATGACAGTGGACCTAAAACAGTGCCCTCAAGAACACCCTTAGTAACTATACTTAAGTTATGTAATGTTTAATGTTATCTTATAAGCACACACTTTAAAACTAATCTTTTAGCTTTTAAGATGTTTGGGAAATAAATACAATACAAATAAACTTTTTTTAATTAAAAAATAAAATATAACAGTGGACCTAAATAGTACCCTGAGAAACTCCCTTAGTAAACTTCTTTGATATATTGTTTACTAGCTTTCCGCCCGCGGCTTCGCCCGCGTGGAATTTTGTCTGTCACAGAAAAACTTTATCGCGCGCGTCCCTGTTTCAAAAACCGGGATAAAAACTATCCTATGTTCTTTCCCGGGACTCAAACTATCTCTATGCCAAATTTCATCAAAATCGGTTGCGAGGTTTAAGCGGGAAAGCGTAACAGACAGACAGACAGACAGAGTTACTTTCGCATTTATAATATTAGTTGGGATACTCACATGATTGAGGGATCTGGTGAACAGGCATATAGCCGACAGCAAGGTCCCAAATGTCAGCTGCGGGAACGGCTCGTAGGATATCTTGGGAGCTCCGAAGTGAAGTTCCACGAGGGGCTGCCAACGCTCCATGTCTAGTCCAGGGTCAGCTAGTAGCGAGAGCAGGTCTGGACTGAAGGAGAGCAGACAGAGCGTTGCCATGTGGAGGATCTCCAATGTTCTGAAAAAATATTTTTTTATGTTGACAGATTATGGATGTGATTGCTTGCAGTCTTTTCTAAACTTGCTTATTGGATCAAAGTTTGTAGTGTAAAAAATATAGACGACTTGGTACGATTTTGTCAGTATTCAGTATCATCGACATCATTCCTACGAAAATCACGATTTTGATGTACAAATACACAACGCGTCGTGGAATGTTTTTTCGTTCAAAGAAAGTTTTTCAGTCTTTGAATGTAACAAATCCTATATCTTATCCCCGTTGCCGGAAACATTTTAAATTTTCAACAGAGAATGCAGATTGCTATAAAAATATAATCATACATTGTTTGAAGATTCATAAAGATCAATGACACTCAGTAAACTAGACAATCTAATGTAATGTTGTATGCAGCATGGCGTTCAGTGAACTGAAAAGTCTAAGGCTGAGTTGCACCACCTAACTTTAACCGTGACTATAACGATAACCGACGTATTTTGTATGGAGTTTGACGTTTGTTAAAGTCAAAGTAAGATGATGCAACCCAGCCTAAGATGGTATCAATAAAGCAGTCAAATAACCTGTGCAACATGGCGGGCGCGGGCGCGTGTTCGTCGTGCGGCGGCGCGTCGGCGGGCCGGCGCGCGCGTAGCATCAGCGTCACGCACTGGTACAGGCACGCGCTTATGCTGCGCTGTAGACGGCGGACAATCAACATCAATGGGTTTCAGCAGAGTAAATACAAATGAGTAAGTAGGTCATCAATGAGTGGGTTGGAGGCCTGGTGCTCTAAGATACATGCAGGTTACTGCCTAGTTTAGACACCAGTCTCCCACAGACAAATGTACCTACCAAACTAAATTTAAGACTATTTTTAAGAATCTGTTTGTGGAGAGAAATAAATATATTTATTATTATTATTATTTATTATTTATCTTCATAGAAACGCAACGAGCGCGGTTTGTATGTGAGCGCGCCAATATACGTATGCGGCACGCATGCACACACTGACAAAATTCGGCGCAATTCCCCACTAATCCACGCTAAATTTTGTCAGTGTGTGCGTGCGCGCCGCATACGTATTGGCGCGCTCACATACAAACCGCGCTCGGTGCGTTTCTATGAAGATGACCTACTCATTTGTATTTACTCTGGTTTCAGTCAACTTCAAAGTCATTTTGCTGGTAGGCATCGCAACAATTTGCAACACATGCGGGACTAATTATGGGCATAACAAGTGTTATATTGGGCTAGGTATTGTCTTCGGGAAGAATGCTGGAGTAGATTAGCTAAACTCAGACAAACACCGATTCAGCGTGCCGGAGCAGTTTTTTCTGAAAGTAGCTGAAATATTTCCCTCAGCCACATAGAGAGCACCAGAGGCGTGTATGGGACTCGTCCTATTTAGCGAAACCTATCTCCACTAAACACCAGGTTTTAAGGGTGTGCGCAAATGACAAAATAGAAAGTAGCATTTTTGAGCAATTAAATCTTCATCAATGTATTTTGATTTATTGACTATCTAACTAGCGTAATATCTGTTAGCTGGAGGACAATAATTAATTATATTTATTATATTGCAGTATAAAAAAACTGTCACGAACTTACCATAATACCGATTAACGAGTTGATATTCTGAATGCGCCACCTCGATTCGAACTTCACCAGCTGCACCACCAGATTCAAAGTTGACGCGCAAAGATTTAACGCATCTAAACTGAACACCTGACGCGGCAGCAGTATCGCTTCTATAAGGTGCTCCAAATGCACGCCGACGAAGGTTATGGCGTCACTAGCAAAGAATTGGCCGTGCTTCATAACCATCATCGATATAAAGTCCAAACTGTAAGCGTACACACGCCACCACTCTTGAGGCTTCCACGTGGATGATCCCCCATTGCTATCAATTTTCGGCGGCAACAGTTGCAGCCAAAGAAACTGGTCCACGTCACTCATGAGTAAATCTTTAGAGAATGGCCCTCTAGAATACGCAGTGATGCAACGTAACGCGGCCAGAGACGTGTGGTAGTGCCGGCGGCTTTGCAAGCACGTTTGAAGACAGCAAAGCAGTTTGTTGATAAACTTGCTGGACTGGAACCATTGCGATAGCCCCGAAAACATTTCGTCGTACAAATCTAAACACTGCTCTAGCATGGCCAGGCATAACACGACTGGAGGTATTTCTTCGGAGGTTTTGGAGCTGTCAGATTTGGGTTCAGCTTTTGGAACGTCGGTTATATCGTCTAGCAACTTTTGGAGCTCCAAACTGTTGATATTGGTCACAGACCGTATAATACTTTGAGCTGTTGCACTATTCGCTTTTATTTCATAATCCAAACTACTGATGGCGACAGTACAAATTGATAATATTGCTCGAATAGCGCGAGGATGTAAACATTCATAAACGGCTGCTGTATTAGTAAGAAGGTTGTCTATTTGCTTCGCATTTGCCTTTCTGTTCTCGAAACAGTCATCCTTCCAGTTGGCTAGCATTATGACGTACAACTCAGCTAGAATCACGACGAGCCTGCCGTCTTTTAGATCATCCAACTCATTTAACAGCGCGTTCATGCAAGGCGCAACCATTTTGGACTTGTGTGCTATGTTCAAGCTTATGGGTAGACATTTGCAGAAAATGGTTGTGAAATCTTTCCAAGATGTTAGCAGTCCTAACCAAACGGGCACTTTGTCTACGACCTCCTCTTCCTCATCTTTTCCATCAAAGGAATAGACAAAATCAACCCATGTGTCTAAATGCTTTTTGTCAGTATCAAAAAATTGCTCTAGCACTGCTTTGAGATTTGGTTCCAATTTTTCTCTCGACGCGAATAGTTCAATTCCCAGTACATTGAAGATCTGTGCGTACGTGCGTAAACCGGGTTGTATTTCATTGAACAATGGACTAGTCAAGTGTTCCCAAAAGTTCTTGTTCTCCCTAAGCTTCTTGACTAGAATTTGCATGTTGTTCTTCCATAATGCGTGAAATAGCGCCATTATGCATCCTAACAATGGACTGTGGAGGTATTTTGCGTCCTGTAAAAAGAACAATGTTTAGTTTTAAAACAAAGCTGATTAATATGTTTCTTGTTGCATTAGTTGATATAAAGCTGGGTCTCCAGTGCGTTTTGCCCTACATTACCAACAAAAACATGTCAACATCCAACATTTTTTGTAGACAATTTTGTTGAATGTTGATATGTTTTTGTTGATTGCAAAACACGCGCTGGAGACCCGGCTTAATACTTACAGTCTTAATAGTGCTGAGATAGTCAGCCATATACCCTAAGATGCCTTCAAAACTATCATCAGTCTCGGGAGCAGTTTTCTTCTCTACTTCAGCCTTCTTTTGGTCTTTGCCTTCTTTGTCATTTTCCTCCGCCTTAGCCTTTTCATGGTTCATCATGAAGAATGCTTCAGTAAGACCTGGTTGCTTCCCAATACAAGTAGCTACGAATTCGAGTATTGCCACTTTTAATTCCAAACTTTCGTGTTCATCGCGCAGTCTGTCAAGGAACATGACGCGGACTTGGTACGCCGTCATGTCTAATGATGCGAAGAGAGACATTTGGAATCCCTGAAAATAGTAAATGTATTTGTTTATAACCAGCATGGCGAGTGTTCTATGCCCGTTTTCACCATCAATCCCTAATTTTTAAGTGACTCCTATGAAAACAAAAATTCTGTTATGTGTTACCATAGGGGTCACTTAAAAAATAGGGATAAAACAGGCATGAGACTAGCAAAAGTTTTTAAAAAGATAAATTATACTTACGTCAGCAAATCTCTTCAATAATCGACAGCTGAGAACTGGCAGACTCCTGTTGAATGCATGGTTGATGTAACTCGTCACTTTTGGCACCACCTTCAATCGGTCTTTTTGTTTGTTCTGCGCAAATATGAGGTGTTCCAACGGCGTCATCTCACTGGGAGAGCCGATCTCTTCTTTCAGGCGTAGTGCGAACATGATGATGGCAACGCAGCGTTGTAAGCTGGTTATGTACTCGTTGCCAGGTCCCGAAATCCAGTTCGTTTCGTCAAGCATGATTTTTTCGAGGTTTTCGTTACCTAAAAAAAATAAAATTGTGGTTTAGAGTTTGTTGGTGTTTAAGTCCAAGAACTTATAGAATCTTGGTCAAAGAGTAGTTGTTTCATTGCAACACTATAACAGTAAGATCCTGCTTATAGCAATAGATAGTAGACTGTTACTGAACAGCAGGCAGGCGCTGATATGACTTGGATCCGCATTAACTAAGGCTGATAAGAATCCCCTTTAAAATGAGAGGCACTCACCCACAGCCAGGCAATGCAGCAATGAGGGTTTTATATTATTTTATTTATTTATTTATTTAATAGGACAACCAACAAGACATACACTGGAAGACAATCAATAATTACAACGTATTTAATTTAATCTAAGTGCTGCCTTAATTTATTTTTTTGACATGACATTGACAGATATGTCAAAATCCACCAATCACGCAGCATTTGGACCTCGCGTCTACGTATTGCCATCTGGCGGATTTTCCAATCGCGAAAACCCTCATTGCCGCGTATTATCTGCATCATGTAGACTATGCAAGCAGTAGTAACTAAATAGGTTTCAGTATCGTAGCGCGCTCGCCTCCAGTTTTCTTTTGCAGTACCAGGGCTAGCAGTCTCAGACACGTACCGGTGAGCAACAATGTAGTTAGACTGATAACTTTCAATGTAAAGACACTCACCCACAGCAAGACAGTGCAACAGTTGACGCGCATTATCTGCATCATGTAGATTGTAGACTATGTAGCCCAGTACGTCTCAAAATTGTAGCACGCTCGCCTCGTTATTTTTTGCAGTACCAAAGCTAGCAGTCTCAGACAGGCGCCGGCGAGCACCAGTGTAGTAAGACTGTTATCTTTCAAAATAAAGACACTTACCCACAGCAAGACAGTGCAACAGTTGACGCGCATTGTCAGCATCATGCAAACTATGTAGTCCAGTACATCTCAAAATTGTAGCACGCTCGCCTCGTTATTTTTTGCAGTACCAAAGCTAGCAGTCTCAGACAGGCGNTTGTTCTGAGCAAATATGAGGTGTTCCAACGGAGTCATCTCACTGGGAGAGCCGATCTCTTCTTTCAGGCGTAGTGCGAACATGATGATGGCAACGCAGCGTTGTAAGCTGGTTATGTACTCGTTGCCAGGTCCCGAAATCCAGTTCGTTTCGTCGAGCATGATTTTTTCGAGGTTTTCGTTACCTAAAATATAAAAGTTGGGATTTAAGATTAAGTCCAAGAATTATAATGACATGAATCTTGATCAAAGATAGTAGTTTTATTATAGCACTATAGTGCTTAGGTTCTCCACAACCGATATGAACAACGCCTCAACATGACCGCGACCGCTCTGCTAAGAGCAAAACGAATAAGAAGAATTTCTGCTTATGGTGACCCTAGCTAAATAGGTGATTTTGGCAGCATCAACAGCCGCCGGTAGGCGCCGCCGCTAAGTGACTGGCACTGCGCAAACGAAGGGGACCTTCAGCTTGAAAGACTTGTGGATCGGTACTGGCCACTGCTAATAAGCTCCTGTTTAAATAATAAGTTGGCTTTTGTTGTATAATTGTATTGCTACACATATGCAAAAACATGTAAATGGTGTATAGTTTCTTAAGCAGTGGTTAATCTATTATTGTTTCACTGTATGTTTTCCAAACAAAATAAAAATAAAAAATAAATAAAATAAATTAAAATTGAAGGCACTTACCCACAGCAAGACAGTGCAACAGTTGACGCGCATTGTCAGCATCATGCAAACTATGTAGTCCAGTACATCTCAAAATTGTAGCACGCTCGCCTCGTTATTTTTTGCAGTACCAAAGCTAGCAGTCTCAGACAGGGGCCGGCGAGCACCAGTGTAGTAAGACTGTTATCTTTCAATATAAAGACACTCACCCACAGCAAGACAGTGGAGCAATTGACGTGCATTATCTGCGTCATGTAGACTATGCAAGCCAGTACGTCTGAGTATTGTAGCACGCTCTCCTCCAGTCTTCTTTTGTAGCACCAGAGCTAATAGTCTCAAACAGGCTCCAGTGAGCTCGCGGCGTTGCGCTAACGAAGCGTATCGCCACCCCAACATGTTGGGGAAAACTTCCCGGACTATGAGGACCAGGCCGGGAAGGATAATCTCCATTGTTATGCGCTCATCTGTTGACGACTGGAAGGAAAAACAAATATTTCTGCATTAAATTCAAATTGTGTTTATGAAATCACAGGTACATAAGTCAGGCCATAAAGTATTGTAATAGATCAGCTGTGTTCTTAAAGATATCAATTTGAAATTGAAATACACAACGATATCTAAACCAAACTGAGCAAAGTTCGTTCTATGGGTACCTGACCTGATGTGTCAGACATAGGAAACACCCAGAGGGCATTTTTGGTACTATACCTGATACGTGAACCACCAGGCTAGGCGTCCGTCATTTATTCTACAGTGTTCACTGCAGAAGAGCAACTCTGTCTAATTTTAAATTGGGGATTGGCTTGCCATACACTCCCCACACTGGCCAGAAGGGCTGGGGAAGACTGATATCTGCAAATTGGTTCCTTCGCATCTTAAAACGTAAATTAAAGGCTAAGTATATACACTCACGACGTGGAAATCATTGAGGGAAGCTTATGTTCAGCAGTGGACGTCCTGTGGCTGAAATGATGATGATATAAACTCACTAACCTCATGAAAAGCACACAGCAAGTCGATGTACGCGCCCAACAAGTGGTAAGAGCCGCCCGGCTGCTCTACCGCCACGAGGAATGACCCCACTGCGCCCGAGTCAAAAGACGCGCCTCGTGCATATTCGGCCGCTGATAGTTGATGGCTGCGCGCGCGCGGCAACAGGCCTGTGTTCACCAGCCTGTAGCAGAGGAAAAACGATTCTACAACGTGCTCTTTTTGATTTCCTGGAACTCTAGGGTATTAATAAGACTACTTCAAAGAATGGAATGGAATTACATTTTTTATTAAATTCAACAATTTTTTTCGACTTATTTTTTCATACGAAATTATTTAAAAACTTAATTTTTCACTGAAATAATTCATTTATAACCTGACCAGGAACATAAAAACCCTGGCATAGAGGCGCGTCAATTGCATTTGATAGTGCAACACTGAGTACAGTCGTACCTGTGTTAAATTAATAGGCTAACTTTATGTATCAGGATTCAGGATTACGGGCTAATTTGATATTTTCATAAATTAACGAAAAAATATTATTATAGGTAACCTGATGTAAATAAATTAAATGAAACCATCAATCGAGCTAGTAGAATTTATTTTATTATTCATCAATAATCAAATTCAGAACTTGAATATTCAACTGCAATGTCTGCTCATGAACGCTTCAAACTCGGTACTTCTTTCCTAATCGCATAAAATTCAACACTTAGAAAGTGACAAATTTTTTTAAAATAGGTAGTTGAAACAAACCACAGCTAATTTTCATAGTGGACTGTACTATACGATAAACATGTCAGTCAATTTGACAACCTTTGTCGGAAACATTATTCAATGAAAATATTGTCCGAACCCTTAGTATTTCTCTTCGACAAATACTTTAACACATTGTGAACCACTTTTCTTTCACGACTATAAAAATATTTTAGCAATTTAATTCATAAAACCAATTGCGCACATTTAAAATAAAGTTTGTTTACACTTTGACAGCAATAGACTGACATGCAAGGTGACATGTCAATGAAGTTTTCAGTTACTGTTGCCATTAAAAGAAATTAGTACCATTAGTTTTCCGCAACATGGCGAGGGTTTTTATGTTCCTGGTCAGGCTATACATACACTTATCAATAAAAAGTCTGCACAAAAAGACTAGGTGACAATTTTGAAAAAAAAAAAAAAACTAGATTGATGATATCTTCTAAATCTAGAATCCACAATATCTTAAAAAATATGCTTTTAGAAACACATATTCCTAAGACTTTATTTATAGAATATAGGTAGGAGCGGTAGGAGTCTCGTGTTCACCGCCTGGGGTAGAGGAAAAGCAAACCTATTACAATTACATAAGAGGCTACATCTGCAAATATTGTGGAATGAGAGAACGGTCAATGACGTGCCATACACGTACTCCGCCGCCGACAGTAGAAAACAATAGACGGCAATAGACGGTCTATATCAGTATTCACCAGTCTGGGGCAGGGAAAATCGAACCTACTGCAAGTGCATAAAGTGCTATATCTTGTAGCAGACCCACCTCAAGTGTATCTCCTTGGGGAAGACCGGCACGAGAACGGCGCAGACTTCAAGGCACTGCACCAGTAGCGGCAGCGCGGTCGCATCCGCGCGCATGAACCGCACTAATACGTCGAATGCACCCTCGCTCTTATTACAAGCACTTAAGGTGTTATATCGTCTAGCAGACTCACCTCAAGTGTATCTCCTTGGGGAAGACCGGCACGAGGACAGCGCAGACTTCAAGACACTGCACCAGTAGTGGCAGTGCGGCCGCGTCGGCGCGCATGAACCACACTAATACGTGGAATGTGCCCTCGCTCTTATTACAAGCACTTAAGGTGCTATATCGTCTAGCAGACCCACCTCAAGTGTATCTCCTTGGGGAAGACCGGCACGAGCACAGCGCAGACTTCAAGACACTGCACTAGTAGTGGCAGCGCAGTCGCGTCGGCGCGCATGAATCGCACTAATACGTCTAATGCACCCTCGCTCTTATTACAAGCACTTAAGGTATTATATCGTCTAGCAGACCCACCTCAAGTGTATCTCCTTGGGGAAGACCGGCACGAGGACAGCGCAGACTTCAAGACACTGCACCAGTAGTGGCAGCGCAGTCGCATCCGCGCGCATGAACCGCACTAATACGTCGAATGCACCCTCGCTCTTATTACCAGCACTTAAGGTGTCATATCGTCTAGCAGACTCACCTCAAGTGTATCTCCTTGGGGAAGACCGGCACGAGCACGGCGCAGACTTCAAGACACTGCACCAGTAGTGGCAGCGCAGTCGCATCCGCGCGCATGAACCGCACTAATACGTCGAATACGCCTTCGCTCGGCGCCACTAGGCTTTTCGGGATCTCTTTGTCTGGTACTAAAGCTTTCAGGATGCCTGCAAAGTTCCGTAATTTACGGTTAAAATGTATTGCTCACAAATCTTATAGTAATTTCCGAAGCAGTAGAAGCCAAAGTTTGACAATATTTCAAGTCATTTTAGGCCACACATGACGCGACCAGTTTGAAAGTTTCAAACTGGTCGCGTCATGTGTGGTCTTTCAACTGACGCTATGGCAGAAACTTAGATGCAACTCAAAAGTATCTAGCAGTTGCAGTTTCGTTGCAGTTGCGTTTCACAGTCTGTTCTGGGCCTTACACTTACGGCGATTTCACTTTGTAGCAAAATTGCATAATTAATATGCGGTGACATTGGAGTGAAATTAAATTGCAGCCATAGCGATAGATTGCTATGTTGATACTCAATGAATCCACATACCTTTTAAAACTTTAGCGCCCTCATAGACTCGCTGCAACGCCGACAAAACGTTATGATGTTGTTTACGATCCAGTGCTTTCTCAATTTCACTGTTGAAAACTGTCCAATAAGAGTAAGGAGTTCGGAAGTGTATCATTGTGCCCTCTTTCCTCTCCATGACGGTAGCCTTTGATCCTGCTTCGATGCGGTACGAGGGTCCTCCCAGAGGGAAGTACTCTCGACCTATTGTAGCGTCATCAGAATCGAATGATACGAGTGGCACGCTATTAGGGTTGTATATTTCTGTGTACACTGGCAAATTTTTCAGTTCGCCTATTAGCTGTAAATAAAGTTAAATTTTTATTCAATTTGTCTAGGAAAATAACAAAAGTAATGGTTCTATAGAATAATGAAATTACTTACATTTAGAACACTACATTTCCCAGCCTGAGCCAAGCCAGCAGCCAATACAGATAACATGGAGAAATTGTAAGGAAAATACTCCAACGCTGTGTTCCATAGCGACACAATACCAAACTGGTCATCTTTCTGCTGAAGCTTCCAGAAGTCTTCAGCTATCTCTGGAGACCGCAGGAGGTCGGCACAGAGTTGGGTGATGCCTGCCTGATGGCTGATCGTTCCGTCGCCGTCGAATTTGTCGCATAATGTTTTGAGAAGATTGTAAACTGTTTGTCTGGCTATTTGAGAGCATTTGGATTTGTCCTGGAAAATGTTATACATTCAATTGATAAAATGTATATCAAATAAAACTAAACAATGACGCCGCTACCAATCGATCAACGTGGAAAGCATTAGGGGAGGCCTATGTTCAGCAGTGGACGTCCTATGGCTGAAATGATGATGATGATGATGAATGACTCCTGACACTTAATTTGAAGGTTTTGTCTCTAATGTACAACACACATCAAACTAACTACACTCAAACATTTATTGCTTTATTTTCAGAATTTTACATAAGGTATTGTATGGCTTTTTTACTTACTGTAAATACACTGCTATTCAACATCTGAC
The DNA here is from genome assembly GCF_004193835.3 of Ostrinia furnacalis. Lineage (NCBI taxonomy): Eukaryota > Metazoa > Arthropoda > Insecta > Lepidoptera > Crambidae > Ostrinia > Ostrinia furnacalis. The sequence goes on along the minus strand of NW_021137476.1, from coordinate 28,575 downwards.
TCAGGAACTCAAACACGTGCATCTTGAGTGCGGTGGCGCCATAGTGCTGATACTTGCTCTCAAACATTACAGCATGGTCTTTGCCCTGAAATATTAAATACAAGGAAATTAGAGAAGTTAATCTAAAATAATAATAACCCATAGGGTATGGTTTTCTCATTCAAAAAGTTGGTGTATTCCCAGAGCACCAGAATCACCTTTTAGGTTGGACAGTTTTGGCAAAAGTTTTTATGTTAATGATGACATTATAGTCATTCCACTGTCACAGAGACATGCACAAAATAAATAAGCTTCAAATACACTATTTAATTTTATTCATTACCTGCAATGATAGAAGCATCCATGATAATAACATGGCACTGTGCTCTGCATTCAGTTGTAATTTCGTAAGTTCAGGCTCCACAACATTTTCATTGGCTTGTATCCATGATGATGCATTAGCACTAAAATTATAATAATTTCATACATCTAATAACATAGCACAGAGATTAGACAAGATCAAACTCAGGAGGATCTTACAACGAGGAAAAGCAAAAAGCTCCATAACCTTAATGTAACAATTTTTTTTAAGTGACAAGAAAGAAAGAATAATTGTATGCTGTAGTGTAAAATGCTATTTAAAAGATAAAGAGTGCTTACTGATTTTTGTAATTGATGACTATAAATAAACAGACTTCCATGTATGTTATCCTCATGCACATCTCTCTATGCCTTTCCTCCAACATCTCTTGGTATCCTTGGTTTTTGCCATAGTTGTGTTTCCTAAATATTTTGAATAACGCCTGGAAGTCCGTATCGGTAATTTTCTGCTCTTCAACAAGGAGCAATATGACTTGCAAGATGAATAATTGTTCTCTCAAGTTATATTCTGCCCATTCCTGTCTAATACTGTCGTTTGAAAAGTCACTTTGAATCTTTCTCGGTGGTGGTACAGTAGAAATTGCCTTCTCAAATTGAGTAATGAGTGACGGGAGAAGATTTTTACATCCATTATTGTAAATTCTAGAGAACTCTTCATGATACTTGTGACTCTTATTATTATGGTTTTCAATGATGTACTGTAGCAGTTTAAGCATAAACAGTCTTTCTGAGTAGTAAAATCGCCAAATGTTGGGTAGCAAAAATGATGTTCTAGTGTCCACAAAGGCTACATTCTTCAGGGCGTTGTCAGGTGTTCCGTAGGAGATGTCACATAGGTAGTGCTTTATGATATCCCAGACTTGGAAGGTGTCCACATTCTAAAATACAAAATTGTAATCTTATAGATATTGATTAATTTTTAATGTTGAATAAATATGTATAAAGACAGACTTACTATGTAACTTTGCAAGGTTTGAACCACACTAAGCAGTTTGGTCTGATCCGGGTATTTGGACTGCAGCTGGGAGAAGGCCTCAGGTTTATTAGGTTTGTAACTGTTGAGGCCTTGGTACAAAGCCTCAGTGACTTCCTTACTGCCCAAAACTGCCCGCAACTCTTCCAAGGACAGGTTGTTAGATGTTGTCCATCTCCACAAACGTTTCCAGTAACTAGAAGGTATTAAATGGACGGAAATTCGTTACAAACACTCATATAAACAAAGGAATTCAGTTATGATTTTTCCTCTACTTACTTCGCACTATTCGCCGCCATAGTAATGGTATCGGATGTTTTAATACGTCATGAATATAGTCATTGAATTTATTATGTGTTTATTTACCGCTTAAATACCTGATAATTTTAGGTTAGGTATTTCACAAGCGGTTGTACTTTTTGACATCACCTGTCTTTTCTGTCAGAGATACATAGAGAATTAGAGATTTTTGTCTNTTGTTTTCACCCGGTTTAAACCCAATCGGGTGAAATGGGTTTTTACCCACTACCCATCTCTAGTCACATATGAGCAAGGCGATCGTCTCTGACTGACGGTCAGCGAGAGTTGGAACTTGATTTTTTTTCAATCAATCAAAGTATCGGGCGGGTAGGTTCACATGGTGTAATGTGTTGTGTAAAAATGTTTGTGTGTTTGTATTCAAATATTAATCAGTGTGGTACAAACTATGGGTATGTATGGTAAACTATGGTTGTTCACCTCAACTTTAACTACGCGACGCGACGAGGCCGCGAGGGTATCATCCACAGATATGGATTAGAGNGCCGCGAGGGTATCATCATAGTGTTTTTTTTTGTATGGACTATCCCACGTGAAGATTTATATTATCTTTGTATTTAATTTAAATGACAGCTGACTGACAATGACATGACAGCTGACAGTTGGTTTATTGACCAACGTCACCATCACATGGGGCATGCGTTGGCTTGGCTGAGCGCTTGGCAAATCGTTTTTTCTGCTTGATAAACTGATACACACGTATACACGATATTACCATTTCATAATATTCATCAGTAAATAGTGCAAGCGGCGCTTTGGCCACAAGCGGTCGCCTAAGACGATTTAGGTTAGATTAGGTTTACAATTTTGTAGTAAGGTTACTTAATTTTAACGCAAAACTTCGAAGTCATGGCACCGGCGGCAACCGCAGTGAAGCCCAAGCCTGATGACGACCCATTGGGCATCCGGGCAGTGTTGTTGGGTCCCCCCGGGTCCGGCAAAGGCACACAGGTAGTTATGTGAGAGTGTATGCATCTTTGACCTTTACCCTCCTCTAATCGTATTCTTGGTGATAATTTAGAATGTTTTCTTACATAAAGTTTTTGTGTGTAGGCTCCACGTTTGAAAGAGAAATACTGCGTATGTCACTTGTCGACGGGGGATATGCTCCGGGCCGAAGTGGCCTCGGGCTCCGAGCTCGGGCGCCGCCTGAAGAAGGTCATGGATGAGGGAAAGCTGGTCTCCGATGAGATGGTCGTGGACATGATCGATAAGAACCTTGACCAGCCGGCCTGCAAGAATGGGTTCTTGTTGGATGGCTTCCCAAGAACTGTGCCTCAGGCTGAAAAGGTGGGTTAGGGTGACTTAGTTAAGTTTTAAAAACAAGTTTTTGCTTTGTTTGGTTGGCTAAGCTATTTACATTTTTAGATGATTTATTGAACCAGTTATGTTTATTTTAATGATAAATCTATTTTTGTTATCATTTGCAGTACATCATTTTTGATGTTCATAAGTCCCAATTTTTTTATTGAAATTGGTTATTGTCTCAAGGATTTTAAATTTTACACTCCTATCCTACCAAAACAACCAATAACATTATCTTTATTCTAGAGAAGTTTCATAACTTTTTTGTTATTGAAATTACAGTTGGATGATTTGCTGGCAAAAAGGAAAACTGAGTTGGATGCAGTGATTGAATTTGGCATCCAGGACAGCCTGCTTGTGCGCAGAATAACTGGGAGACTGATTCACCCATCAAGTGGGCGCAGCTACCACGAAGAGTTCCATCCACCTAAGAAGACTATGACCGACGATGTCACTGGAGAGCCCCTTGTCAAGAGATCAGATGACAATGTAGACGCACTCAAGAAACGTTTGGCCACCTACCACGCACAGACTGTGCCTCTGGTCGACTACTACATGAGGAAAGGCCTCCACTACAGGGTTGATGCAGCAAAACCCGCTGAAGAGGTTTTCAGCAGGATTGATAATATATTCAAAAGCAGGATTTTTAGCAGAACTCGAGATGCTCAGTAAACTAATATCACAGCTCATTTTAATTAAGGAAAAGTGCTCTGTACAAATGTAATTTACATGTGATTTCATTACGTCTGTTGTTTATTTTTGGTATTGTGTACTGAAAAATTAGTTGACTATTTTAGAGACTATTTTTCTTGGACAAATATAGTGAACTGGAATCTTGGAACAGGTTGTTTGATTGCGTAATAGTATACTTTATCAAATATGAAAATAAATAATGCTATCTATCTGCTAATGTGATAGGGGACTTA
>NW_021137476.1:0-24688 GCF_004193835.3 Ostrinia furnacalis | reverse complement strand
TTAGTTGATGACTTGTTGTTGGTGTGTAGGTTACTCAATGATATGATAAAGGTTGAGAATAACTTATCACTAGCTCAACTCTGCATTGCATGGTCAAGGAATAAAAATATATATTGCAGTGTAATGCATTATACAAGTACTTGTATAAAGTTTGTATTGTTTATCTTCATATTCAGGAATGTTTTTTTGTTAGGTAAACTATATTTCTACTTATCATCACAGACAAACAGTATAGCTTAAAGTCATAAAAATAAAGCAAAAAATTCGGAATGAAAGGTTTATTTATTTCCAGTAACATATTATTTTATTTGTTTGATAATAATGATGTGTTAACATAATGTTAGTAGGTACATACATGTTTGGATTTTATAAGCTCGAGTAAAGGCATAATCATACACATTTCACACCTAAATAAATCCCTTTTTAAATTTTTATGGTTTAGATTTTTTTTGGTAACATGCTTTGCATGTGATCTTATTGTGCCATTGTTTTGTCTTTAGTTTTTTCGATCTACTCAGGTTACTAAAACAAGGGAACTGAGTATTTTCTTTAGCAAATATTTTGCGTTTTACGCTCTTTTACGAAAACAGACTTCTAATACACAACACACCATTTGCAATAAGTAATCGAATCATTCTAGACCTATAAAATGCGTTACTTTAAGCTACATTTAAGTGCAACCAGGTGCAACCGCGTCTGTTAACCATCGTCATTTAACTACCAATAACTGCTTAAAATTACGACTTCCTAAGACAGGTACGAGTACAAATACAAAAGTCTACTGAATAGATTTATGTTATAAAGTCTATATTGTGAGTTAAGATTAATAAGTGTTTATCAATGTGCAAGGACAAATAAACGGGCTAAGGTCTTTTAACTTGTCTAAAATTCTAACTCACTTGTAATAAGTTTGTCAAGTATTGCTTAGATGTTTAGTTACCATTGATACATCCTCTCATACAAACATACAGTAAACTGTTGAAGTGAACTTCCCGGTTCAATGCTGACGACTTTTCAAATTGTTATGGAAAAATAATTTCGAGGCCGTTTTATTAAAAACTTCCTTTTTGGTGTAAAACTTGTTTTTGTCTTTTTGTTACGAGTATCAATTGAAGCGCTTATTTTATTTGTGGATAGGCTAAGACTAGTGGATAGGCTAGTAAAAAGCGTAACTTTATTCTACCTACATGTCATTTTGTTTAATTTGATTGAAGATTTTTGTGAACACGGAGAAATTAAGCGTGTACAGTCGAAAAGTACCCTGAGCACGAATAATTCGACCTAAGTAAAGTTTTGTTTATAATATTTACTAAAAACGGTAAACCTTATTACAGTAAGCTTTAATGAGGACATTATTCGTGCTCAGGGCACTGAAGTTAATTACCATTTTTCGCCTTCACTTTCATAAATGGTAGATCGGATTTATAGGTATAAAAAAATAATTTCGCACGTTCATAATCAAACTGTCACTATACAAAAAAGTCGATTTTTCAGGAAAAGCATTTGAAATGCTCAAATTTTAAAACCTTTGCAAAATGAGTAAAATGTTATTAAATGTTTTGTTTTTTGTTAAAGACCAGTAGTGGCTTATTTGGCTTTTACGGAAATATAATTATCTTTCAAATTATCATAATGGTTTATTTAATATTTAATTTTTTCTCTAAAAATAGTGTCACTTTTCCACTAAAATTGAGACAGTGACAGTTTTCAATTAAAAACGTGTTAATGTTGTATTATTAATTCCGGTAGAAATGTCACTATTTTCATATAAATTTGACGATGAAAAATTAAAAAATGATTATTATTAAATAAAACTAACATAGAAAAAACAGTAATTTTAATGAACTTAAAACTTAATAATTTGGTTTAAGTGGTACCAATGGTAACAGTAATAAATGTAAATTCTCGATCAGAAATAAATACGTTACACACATGAAATTACTATAAAATTACATCACATAAATCAACTTCTTGGAAAATAAGGTACTTTCTTGTTCAACAGCCTTTAAACAACCAGAACTTGATGACCTCGATGAACTTGACGAACTAGATAGTGATTTTTCATGGGAAAAGGCTCAGAGAAGTAGGTTTAAATTCTGGATCATTATCCAGCGGCCATTACCTCTGCGAGCTATGTGCCCCGCCCACTGCCACTATTATTTGCTATGATTTAAGCGATTCTGCGGGCTATGTCGGTCACTTTGGTTCTCCTGTGGATCTCCTCATTTCTGATTCAATCACGTAGGGAAATTAACTAAGCATCGCACGCTCCATCACCTTTTGGGTGACCTCTCAGATTCATAAAATATCACTGGCAACACACACTGATCAAACTTTTGTCTTGAGGCACTGCGGCATTTCGAACGTGAGAATATCACGAAGCTTCCCGAACGCTGCCCAGCCGAGTTGGATTGACGATTGACCTCTTTCTCGAAGTTGGACCTGCGTAACTGGACTGTTTGTCCCAGGTCAGTAAACTTTCGAGTGTAGAATCTCCAGATAAGTGGATACTACATGGATATTTGACATGTTTTTTGTCTTGTCCATATTCATTTTCATACTCATTCATCAGGCCCACTTGTTGAGAGGCTCTACTTAGGCCATCGAGCATTATGCCTAGATCTTCCACAGTCTCAGCCATGATTACGACATCGTCCGCAAATCGAAGGTGGATTATGTACTCGTTGATATTTATGCTGAATCCGCTCCAGTTCAGAAGCTTGAAAACATCTTCCAGGGCGGTGTTGAACAGTATCGGAGATATGACATCTCCCTGTCTCACCCCTTGCTGCAACTGGATGAGTTTCGAGTCCTGATCCTGGAGACGAACCGACATTGTGGCGTTTTCGTACAAGCGGCCGTTTCCTTTAAGTCTTAGAGCGGCTGCTTGCGCTTCCTCCTGAATGATGAGATCTAAGGGTCTAAGATTCAGAAGGTACTCAAGTGATGCCGATGGTGTGGTTCTCATGCAACCAGTGGCCGCTATGCTTGCTAGACGTTGCAGGCTTTGGAGTTTTGATCTTACTGTGGATAGTTTTGTTCTGGGCCACCAGACAACTGATCCATAAGTGACAGAGGGCCTGATAACTGATGTGTAGAGCCAAAGTGTTATCTTAGGGTTAAGACCCCATCTGCTACCAATGAGTCTTTTACACTGATAAAATGCTATACAGGCCTTCTTTGTCTTGTTTTCAATGTGACTCGCCCAGTTCAATTTGTGGTCAAAGGTGATGCCCAGATACTTCACTTGTGTTGAGAGGGAGAGTTTTGTTTTAAAGAGTTCTGGTAGCTGGAGCTCTGGTAGTTTCCTTTTGTTAGTGAAAAGGATTAGTTCAGTTTTGTTTGGGTTTACTGACAGCTGGTGGTCGTTGCACCAGTTTTCAACAATGTTTAGGGCTGAACGCATTATTTCACATAGCACGTTTTCAGCCCCTCCGTTTAACAGTATGGTGATGTCATCTGCATATCCAATGGCTGTGTACCCTCTGTCATTTAGTTTGACTTATTACTTATTAATCAATAAACTTAAATGAGAAAAATTCAATAAAAATAAAGAAAAGATACCAATTGAAATAATTATAAAATTATTTGTTTTCACCCGGTGTAAACACCCACGGGTGGAATGAAACGGGTTTTTATTGGGTTTTTACCCTCATGTGGGTTTTTACCCGGGTGGAAACCCATCTCTACTCATACCGATCCCAAGGAACCGTACTTACTCATAACAATAAGACACACACTGATCCATGTATTCATGCACTTGACAAATTTATGTCATAAAACGCTGGTAAGGTAAAAAAAATAACGAGATTTGACGATTTGTAAGAATTAATTTATTTTATAAAGGTAAATAAAGATGTTTTTGGTTTTGTATTGAACAAATTATCAGTTTTATCGGAATTAATTAATTTTCGAATCGAGTCACACGATATCATTCGATGACTTTGCAAATGCATTACGATGATACGATTACTTTTACGTTGCGGCAATCACTAAAATTCGCTAAAATGACACTAATGACGTTTAAAAAGTGGCACGCTCGGCTTCATACAATTTTTGACACATGCTGCATCTATCTTTATCTGTGGTTTCATCATAGTGTTTTTTTTTGTATGGACTATCCCACGTGAAGATTTATATTATCTTTGTATTTAATTTAAATGACAGCTGACTGACAATGACATGACAGCTGACAGTTGGTTTATTGACCAACGTCACCATCACATGGGGCATGCGTTGGCTTGGCTGAGCGCTTGGCAAATCGTTTTTTCTGCTTGATAAACTGATACACACGTATACACGATATTACCATTTCATAATATTCATCAGTAAATAGTGCAAGCGGCGCTTTGGCCACAAGCGGTCGCCTAAGACGATTTAGGTTAGATTAGGTTTACAATTTTGTAGTAAGGTTACTTAATTTTAACGCAAAACTTCGAAGTCATGGCACCGGCGGCAACCGCAGTGAAGCCCAAGCCTGATGACGACCCATTGGGCATCCGGGCAGTGTTGTTGGGTCCCCCCGGGTCCGGCAAAGGCACACAGGTAGTTATGTGAGAGTGTATGCATCTTTGACCTTTACCCTCCTCTAATCGTATTCTTGGTGATAATTTAGAATGTTTTCTTACATAAAGTTTTTGTGTGTAGGCTCCACGTTTGAAAGAGAAATACTGCGTATGTCACTTGTCGACGGGGGATATGCTCCGGGCCGAAGTGGCCTCGGGCTCCGAGCTCGGGCGCCGCCTGAAGAAGGTCATGGATGAGGGAAAGCTGGTCTCCGATGAGATGGTCGTGGACATGATCGATAAGAACCTTGACCAGCCGGACTGCAAGAATGGGTTCTTGTTGGATGGCTTCCCAAGAACTGTGCCTCAGGCTGAAAAGGTGGGTTAGGGTGACTTAGTTAAGTTTTAAAAACAAGTTTTTGCTTTGTTTGGTTGGCTAAGCTATTTACATTTTTAGATGATTTATTGAACCAGTTATGTTTATTTTAATGATAAATCTATTTTTGTTATCATTTGCAGTACATCATTTTTGATGTTCATAAGTCCCAATTTTTTTATTGAAATTGGTTATTGTCTCAAGGATTTTAAATTTTACACTCCTATCCTACCAAAACAACCAATAACATTATCTTTATTCTAGAGAAGTTTCATAACTTTTTTGTTATTGAAATTACAGTTGGATGATTTGCTGGCAAAAAGGAAAACTGAGTTGGATGCAGTGATTGAATTTGGCATCCAGGACAGCCTGCTTGTGCGCAGAATAACTGGGAGACTGATTCACCCATCAAGTGGGCGCAGCTACCACGAAGAGTTCCATCCACCTAAGAAGACTATGACCGACGATGTCACTGGAGAGCCCCTTGTCAAGAGATCAGATGACAATGTAGACGCACTCAAGAAACGTTTGGCCACCTACCACGCACAGACTGTGCCTCTGGTCGACTACTACATGAGGAAAGGCCTCCACTACAGGGTTGATGCAGCAAAACCCGCTGAAGAGGTTTTCAGCAGGATTGATAATATATTCAAAAGCAGGATTTTTAGCAGAACTCGAGATGCTCAGTAAACTAATATCACAGCTCATTTTAATTAAGGAAAAGTGCTCTGTACAAATGTAATTTACATGTGATTTCATTACGTCTGTTGTTTATTTTTGGTATTGTGTACTGAAAAATTAGTTGACTATTTTAGAGACTATTTTTCTTGGACAAATATAGTGAACTGGAATCTTGGAACAGGTTGTTTGATTGCGTAATAGTATACTTTATCAAATATGAAAATAAATAATGCTATCTATCTGCTAATGTGATAGGGGACTTAAAGTATCAATCATGGTATACCTACATAAATATTAATAATTCGTCCTAATAAATAAGTAGGTAATTAGTAATTATTTTTCTACTTTTTAGTGTAGGTTTTTTGGAGTCGGTTTTATTTTTTTTTATAAAATTTTACTTATTTCTTGCTTTTTAGTTAACTAATTATTACCTTGATGTTACCACTGAAGGTAGGCAGTACATTGAGACCATATTCTTAATGTATATTATAAAAAAGTTCATCCCCAATTTTCCACCCTTGGGGTTGAAATATTTTCTTCAAATTTGCATGAAACCACCCTTTTGATAATACCTATTCAACAAAAAAATAATCGTTCAAATTGGTTCATAATCGGCGGAGATATTGCGTATAAAATAGTTCATCCCCAATTTTCCACCCTTGGGGGTTGTTTTTTTTATTATTAAAATTAAATGGGACCACCCTTGAGGTATCACCTATACGCTGAAAAAAGATTTGTTCAAATCGGTTCATAATTGGCGGAGTTATCGCGTAACAAACATAGAAAAAAAAAAAAAACTCCTCCTCCTTTTTTTGAAGTCGGTTGAAAATGTAAGAGAAATATTGTCACTTTTTGTTTTAAGGCGTTTTTCGTATTACTTTATTGTGACTTATCTTATGGTTTTGGAGTAAAAGCGACTTTATGCTAAAACTGACGTTTTTCAACACAGAGTTTACATAACTATCACGGTGTGCCCGTCCAGATCCCGTCACTACTGAAAACGTGTCACTGTTACTCACAACAAATGCCGGTTTTCCCATTAAACTCCATAACGACACTAGTGATATCTGCCGAACTATTTGAGCTTTAAGCGTGGGATTTTTACAGCATGCACTTTTCGCGGAGTGCTGATAGATGGCGATGTTAACTCAATTTCTCCCAATTTCGTATAGTGACGGTTTGATTATGAACGTGCAATTTCTGTAACTCGTACGTAGGTATATATGTTATATGAATCACTATTATTTATCTGGTTATTATCATGATTAACACATTTTATTCGCGATAATTCTACAAAATCAAACTACAGTAGGTAAACCTAATCGTCAAAACGATTTACTATTATAATAGCTGTTATTATCATCTAAGCCTAGGTACTTTCTTATACTTAATAGAAGATAGATAGAAAGTTTACCATGTTTTAGGGGGAAAAGACAAAGGTGACCTATATTATATTTGGACAAAGGAAGTCCAACATTGATTTGGACAAATGTAATTAAAAACATACAAAATTCATCACTAGGTATTTCACAGCCATCATACTTTAAGGTTTGCACTTTAATCAACCGATTATTCAGCCGGACATTAATGGGAAATTTTAAAGCCTTATTTATTGAGTAAGATACGATTAGATTATACACGTTATACATTGTGTAAAGGTAGGTATATAATATATTGGTAAAGTCTACTGTAGAGTTAAATTTTATTGTTTTTTGTTCATGTGAACCATTTGTCCATGGAATAGTGAAACGGTCTTTTGATGGTGTGGTCAATGGTGACTTTCAATACTTTGTCGAAATGCTATGAATCGTTTTATTAATTACCATGCAAGCTTATGATAGATACTCAACTACAATACAAAGTGATTTGCTCAAGGTTCGATAAGGTGCAGATTAAAATAAAAAGACGAATAAATTGAATATGCAATGAAAATGGTACAAATAAAACACAAAATAAATGGACAAATACTGTGTAATTATGGTCAGCTTCAATGGACATAACTTTTTACAAATCATAAATTAATGATAAGAAAGTTTCGTACAAATTATTATTGATAACAGGTACTGTGGCACAAAAAGAATGCAGCGAAGTCGAAAAAAAAATCGTCAATATGAAAAAATATACAAATGGGTACATATCATAATATTTTAATCTTTTGTTACTCAGGCACTTACAGGAATAAATTGTTTCCATATGAATTCTAATTTAATAAACAACTCCTTTAAGAAAATCACACCAAACTTAAATCAATAGAGAATGCTTGATATGCACCCGATGAATATGACACGATTTTATAAATAAATAAGTAAAAGATCCCGACTAGTAAATTGTAATCAATACATATGTATTTAAAGATGTCACGATATAATATAAGATATGCAATAAAACAATGCACCTGCACACGCTTTGCTCGTAACTTCGAACAGCACTCATGCATTAAATTGTATAATAATAATATACCTAATATAAAGATTTGATGAAGATATGATATGAGAACGGTCGATCACACAAACATGGCTTACGACGACAGGCTATGTAATACAGGTCCCTAATACTTGGATAAAAAAAATACCCACAGTAACTGTCATGGAAAATTGATACGCAAACACCGAAAGCTCGTCTAGCATCGAAATAAATTACTATAATTAAATTAAAATGTATGTACAGTACATATGAACAGTCACGACTACTCAACAACGCCCTACGCTTTACATAGCTTTGGATACTCGCACGTAACGATAACTCGGGACTATGCTAACACTAATTTACAATAAAGCTTTTTAGAACAACATTTACATACATTTAACAAATATTATTGTTCGACATTAACAACAAGTGGGGGGTGACGTCAACGCCTCGCCTACAAGCCCTCGCGCTACTTGGCTCGAGAGACTGTCGTGCGTCTTTCGAATTCTATCAAAAATTTGTCTATACTAACGAAACGTCTACTTGCTCTGTGACGAAAATGTACAATTTCCGTTAATCTTACTAACTAGCTACACTTCGCTTTCAACATCAAATCATTAACAAATAAAAAATAAAATGTACAATCAAGAACATAATGAAAATAAATTTACAAGTGTAGGGTTAACAAGGCATTTGGAAATAGGAACAAGTTTAAACGTAACGGGGGTTAAGTGCCCACAAAATTTGAAGAGGTGTAATGGTGGAAAATGTCGTTTTCAAAATGACAATAAGGCATGAGGCCGTGGAATCCGTGGATAGAGTTGGCCGAGGGTGTCATTTCGACGCGACGGTGCGTCTTCGCCGGCTGCGGCCGCGGGAGGAGTCGAGGGCAGCAGACGCTGGTGCTCAGTGGTCGTGCGAGCGGCTGGAGGAGCGCGAGGTCTTGCGCTGGTCGAGATATGCCGCCGGCGCCCAGCCCTCGCCGTGGCCTCCTGGTAAGAGAGATCATGCTTGTAAGTGCCTAATTATACTTTGCGAATGCACAAAATGGGAATAATGGGAATTTTATTTAGTAAACTGTAGTATTGTAGTGTAGCAAGAGAAAATTGGCGCCCATTGAAGTTGAATCATAACTAGAGGACGCTTCAAACAAACTTGTTTGAANCCCTCCCGCAGCGAGACCTCGCTGGCGCCTACCGCGGTGTAGTCCGACAGCGCCCCCAGAGAGCGCCCCACCCCAAGGCAGGGCACTCACCTGCCATGTAGCACGTAACGTAGCATGCAACGTAACCAACCTTCAAGTGAGTACGGCTCGTCCACGGTCATCGCGTATCTGGTTGCGAGCTCCTGAATCCGCCTTTGTGCTCGCAGTGATACCGCCACGCGGGTCGCTGCGATCTCCCGGCGAACCACGCGCGAGCAGATCGCAGCGGGCTCGTGCTTTACTCACTTGATACAGTATCTGATGCATTACATGCTACACGGCTAGATGAGTACCCTCAACACATTGTGGTCTTACCTGCGAGTCGCACGTACCACCAGCCAGCGCAGCCCACCTTGAGTAGCTCGGCGTGCTGGCCCTCCCGCAGGGACACCTCACTGGCGCCCACCGCGGTGTAGTCCGACAGCGCCACCAGAGAGCGCCCCACCCCACACTATTGACCGTTGTCTTACCTGCGAGTCGCACGTACCACCAGCCAGCGCAGCCCACCTTAAGCAGCTCGGCGTGCTGGCCCTCCCGTAGCGAGACCTCGCTGGCCCCTACCGCGGTGTAGTCCGACAGCGCCACCAGAGAGCACCCCACCGCCTGCGCCCCACCCCAACACATTATAACTCGCGGTAGAGCATTGAGTGCTAGAAGCCATGAACGTGCAGTTTGAAGTTTGTAGATACTAAAGATTTTCACTAGGTAATAGAGTAGTGGCATGATGACAGATTTGGCGGCTTAAACAATGGCATTTCAAAAATAGAACAGTTAAAAATTATTTCTTTACTCACACCGAGATTTTTTTACTTTCTCAAGAACGCTCTATGCAAACAATATTTACATAGTTTGTAATTTTGTATGTAATACATTTGTAAGAAAATTGTTAGGCTGAGAGCTACATTCAATTTCAGGATTTGCTACAGATTTTGTGGGTTATTTTTACCCACCTAACTTTGTAGAGTCATAAATGGAATGGAACTTGTTAGTCAACTAAAAGTAAGTATTTTATCTTTTTTAGGGTTCCGTATTTTATCAAAAAATCTTACAATCCCAGAATCTGTCATCATGCCTATTGAAGTCTACATGACGCTAGTTGTGAATGGATATGTAGAGATAGCACAGAGAGAATAATGAGTTTTAAGAAAGTTTTAACTGTATGCTCATTGGCTTTTCTAGCATGTACTTAATGCATGTTGACTTTCATTGAATGTATTTGTTTTTATGTTGTATGAAAAAATTGACTATGGAAATACATCTGTTGGTGATTATTGTTTTTGTCACATAACTGTTCAAGCTAGAGTCACATTCTTCGTCTACTGTTTCAAATGGAGTATAAATGTGAGTCTAGCTTTACAGAATACCTTAGAAATCACATTAGCTTACATCAAATCATGCGTTCCATCACCACTGCTCAAACTGCTTTGAAAATCGTCATGCTGGTTAGGTTAGTCTTCGAGAAGCGAGTTTAGTGTTGTCATATCAACTAAATATACATTCCTAGCAGTTGTTTTCTTCCACGCAGTTCCAATCAGTTTGGCAGATGTTGCTACGCCATGCATGTTAGTTGAAAGCGAGTTCGTATAACACCAAATTAATATTTCTTATACGATGTTTATGTACAAAAGCTGTAAATGTAATATTTTCGATAATAACATCTGTATCTATCTGAATAGTGGAATTACATATTACATATCATACTTATAATATTTTCTTGTAAATAGAGTCGAAAGTGTCATCTATGAGAGAGAGTTGTTTTTGAGAGTAGGAAGTCTGTCACTAAACACTTTTCTAACAGTTATAGATTCACACGTCCATATGTCCAAAACGAGTGCAAAATAACAAATATTCGAATCAAGCTGAAAATCGTGTTGTAAAAAGAAATGTTGAAAATAACAAAAACCTATCAGATCTTGGATACTTGAACCTTTAGTACCTAAGATTTAAAACGTACAGTCAGCAATGAAAGTGTTAATAATTTTTAAATATTTTTAGTGACCCAAGATCCAATAAGTCTTTGTAGAGTTGAAAATATTGATCTTTCACAGAAAACGTACACACGTGTAAGTATTGGCGTAAGCGATTGTTTGCACATCGACGGCAGTGAGCAGTATACCACAACAACACGTCAGAGTTAACATGTTAACCTTGAGTTCACTCTTATTCCACTCGAAATAAGAGCGAATTTTTCAGTGCAACTGTCAACTTGATGTGCTCTCAAGTGTATTTCAAGCCGTGCGCAGACACGCGTGCTGCAAAAAACTCCACAATCCGGTGACGCAGTGTTTTGTTAAGTAGAGGCTTAAAATATATCTCATCAACACCTACTACGCCATCTATACCATAAAATACTTAGATATTAAACTTCCATTAATTGCAAATTCGCGACAGACAGAAATAATTTACAAGCTGAATGTGTTGAATCAAAGTAAATAAAATAAACTAAAATAACTGAAATGACTCTAAATGTAACACGATAGACAGTTAAATATAAAAATAAAATAAATACATTGACTTTATAACATATCCTAATGAAGCAAGCGCATAAGTAAACCAAAAAGCACACTGACAATGAGTAACATAACAAACAAAAATGACTTACACGAGAGTTAATGTTCGGCAATTATTACTGAAATATCCACGTTCGTTGTCAAACTCTTTGGTTACAAAACTTTGGATATTATATCAGTCTCTTTCATTGTATTTACATGGCCTCTACCGGCTGTTAGCTTGTAAAGGTATTATCAGTACTGTGATACGTAAAACGTGGATGTGGCTTGCGCGGAGCCCGATACGGAAAAGAACTGTACCATTCTGTGTATGGTACCGTTGAGACCCACGGCCTCCGTCACCTGTTGAACAACACAACTTGAAACAATCGCCATTGGAACCTCTAACGACTATGGCGATTTGATTTAGCGCCATCTTGTATGCCGACCCTGTCACCTCAAGTTAAGTGTAAGGATTTAAAAGTGAGGTGCCGCGTGCATAAATAAACCAAGTTTCAGTGCCAGTGTCTAATTAAATTTTAAAGGAACTAATCACAAGCGATGATTGGTGGTATTGCTAAATTAATTAGGCAGCGACGGCGTGAATCTTGGACTGGGGCAGGACGTTATTAATTTTTATTGTGAACCGTATTATGAAAGGACACTCAAGTATGACTTTACATCAAGAATATATTCAAGCCTGTTCCTTATCTATATTTGATTTGAACCAATCACAGACTTGAATCTATGCTTGAGTTTGAATCGAGTTTTGAGCTTCGTTTCATAATACGAGCCTAAAAATTTGCGGTAACTAATAGCTTTAAAAGTGAGGGGAGGTATATAGGTACGACAAGTTCTTTTTATTGTACGCGGGGACACTACCACCTCTTTGCTATTTTTTTCTGTACATGATGATACCGGGAAGCGTTAAGTGCGTTCGGATTGCCAGCGATCGCATGCGCTACCCGTGACTATTCAGCCCGCATTCCTTTAAAAATACACTTTACACTTACATAATAAGAGCGGTTTTCACTTCACTCATCACTGTAAACCCAAATTAGTTGGCATTAATCTCTAACCCGTATTTAGTAAAGCTATCCCGCTAAAGCGCCGGTCTCCCTTGACTGTTGTTAGTACAATAGTCAACGTTTACACATTTATAAACAACTACCCTTTGTTATAGTTACCAACTAACTATAAATTATGAAGAGTTAACAAACTGGAAGTGAAAAGAACAAAGTGAAGTTAGTTTTAAATATTTACAATTTCTACGTGTTCAGCTAATTAATATTATTTTTTGCACTAAAAGTATATTTTTTTAAATTTCCGGTCCCAGAACATACAAGGCAGTAATTATTTATTCATTATTTACTTTTAATTGTATTTTAACATAATACGATAGCTTATACCTAATTGCGATCCTATTAAATATTGAAATAAAGATCATTATTTTTCAGTTTTTTAGACTCTAAACATCACAAAACAAATTTTAACAAATACGGCCATCGATATTTATCAATAAAAAATATTTGGATTATGTACTATTGGAGGATATTATCGATGCTCGTATTGTAATCTTTACAAACAAACAAAGAAAAGGCCCCAGTAACCATGAAAGTATTCTAAAATGAAAAATGTACCACCTAAAATAAAATAAAACTTTTGTTCATCACTGTACATTTTTTTTTTTTAAAAGTAGGTATAAGTAGTATTGGGAACAGTATCATGACCACATGAAGAAATTATGCATTTTACAAATGGAAAAATTCTAAAAGGGAAACAAAAATGGCACGAGAAATAGTTTTAAAAATAAATATGTAATTCAATATGTTGTACAGTTAATGAACAAAAGTTTCATTTTACTCGTCATTTGGCTGAAACAAACGAACGAACAAGTTTATCGATAAGTTATTTTACTAACATATTTTTTAACCCCTTAGGCCATGAGTTTACGGCTTAGCGGCAAGGTTTGTACAATTATTATTGCAAAAAATCCTCGAGGCCAAACTTTCCACGAGACTGTGGCCAAGATAAAAAAGTAGAGCAAACCGTAAAGACATGTAAGCTACGATGCAAGCGATGCAAGGCAGAGAAGAAATAAGTTACGAATTCGAATGCTTTGCATATTTCATTTGGAGGAAATGAAATGAGAGGTGTCATAACTTTTATTTTTTATGCACAGATTAACGACTCGATCTGGTTTAATTCGATTTATGATTACGACATTTGGACTTAATTTGCTTGCTTTTCGTCGCTTGCATCTTAGCATACACGCGCCTTCATAGCTCCGTTTAGAGACCCTGTTAAGACGTTCTCTTGCCTCGAAGGTTTACAAAAAAAAAAGAAAACCCAGAGGAAACGCACTCGGGGTTTCTTATCCATACAAATAGTAACAAAAGAATAGGATAAAGTAGTATTTTTTATTATTATACGGCCATAAACGTCAATTTGCTTTAACCCCTAGTGTGGTAGGTAAATATACATACCGGCGCGTGTTCCGGCTCCTCTTCGTCGTCATCCGACGCCTCACTGGACCAGCAGGGCTCCTCGTGCATGTCGCAGGAGGCGGTGCGCGAGGGGTTAACGGGCGGCGCGTGAGGCCGCGCTTGCGTGGTCGGCGGGCCCATGTCCCAAGAGTTGGCCTGGATTAGTGTTCTGTGGATAGGCCAATGACAAGTGAATGTAAAGCCCCATTTTTCAAGTACTTAGGTACTTTAGCGTAGTTGATCAAACACGAGACTATACGAAATAACACATTCGCAGTCGCTACCGCCAAACCGGTAAATCCGCAATCGTGAAATAGTTTTTGTAAAGCCTATGCCGCTAATTGAGTTAATATTGTCCAATCAACTAACTGCCTTTTGAAGTTAAAACAATTTGCATCTTTCACAGTTTCTTAATAGTTTGATCAACTGCGCAAACTTGAATAACATAACTCTACCTAAATGTAAATTTACAAATCGTCTTTAAGTACTTAAAACATATTACACTAGTTTCATCAGCTAACGTCTAAAAAATACAGCAGCGTGATGTCATTACTTTATATTTCCATACAAAGACTGGTAAAACCTTGACATATGCATAATAATGTCAAAACACTATGTAATCCTGCATAATGTATTTTTATCTTTAGCGTAAGAGTACCTACTAGTAAGTAGGACCACGCATTGGCTATGCGTGATCCTACTTGACTGAATTCTCGACTGAAAAAGTGAAAAACTCGATTCTCAAAATGTTTGCTTTTTAAAATCTTTGAACCCATGCACCCCCAAAGCGCACTCGATAAGTTACATTACCCAAAAACATATAATTTCCACGATAGTACTGATCTGGAGCGTTTGAAGTCATGCTCTGTACAATTAATTTTAAGGCTTGTATTGCTACAATCTTTTCCTTTCACTACCTTGAGTTTGGGGATTTTTCATAGAATTCGGTGGTAGAATAAGCCGTTGAAGGCCAATAAACCTAAAGTAGGCAATTAACTTCATTAATTAATGTTATGTCTATTAATTACTATTATTACCTTCGTTAGACACCTTTTTCTCTAATTATTTCAGTAGCTGTAGAATATTTATTTAATTTAATAAGTAAAATAAGTCTTCTTACTTAATTATAAAAGAGTCGAGAGAAAAGTTCTCTCTTCTGAATGTATCACCTTATACAAACCTGTGGTGCTATAACCACTTCCTCTCTTCTTTCAGTTCTTTCAGGAGCCTTGGCACACCTTCTCCCCCTTTAGTTCTTCAAGCTATCCAGCAACACACGCTTGATGCGGTGGACCCACAGTGGACTCTAATATGTTAAAGTTCTATAAACTACTAACCTGTGGTGCTGCTGAGTCCCGTATTGCCGCACCCTCTCCCCCTTTAGCTCCTTTAGTTGATCCAGCAACACTCGCTTGATGCGGTCGACATACGCGCGTTTCACGTTAACAGTGCTATTGTATTTTTAAAGTAGGTATGTTCGAAAAATGACTAACCTGTGGTGCTGCTGAGTCCCGTATTGCCGCACCCTCTCCCCCTTTAGCTCCTTGAGTTGATCCAGCAACACTCGCTTGATGCGGTCGACCCACGCGCGTTTCACGTTAACAGTGCTGTTGTATTTATAAAGTAGGTATGTTCGATAAAGTACGAACCTGTGGTGCTGCTGAGTCCCGTATTGCCGCACCCTCTCCCCCTTTAGTTCTTTCAGTTGATCCAGCAACACTCGCTTGATGCGATCGACCCACGCGCGTTTCACGTCGACTGTGGGCGCAGTGATCGTGTGCACCTCAGAGCGGCCTTGCCTCCACACTTCGAACTTGCGCGGGTCGCCTTTCACCGACTCTGTTAGACCGATTTGTGACATCTGCGCGGAAAAATGTAATGTGAATCGCTATGGCGAAATAAATGCATTCGAGACGACTCGTGGCTGGATGTGGAAAGGTTAAATGGCGAGGTCGAATGTGCCTAATGGAAAAAGAAGCGCATTTCTACACGTAACCAAATTTTTTGTAAAAAAATGAATTACTTACATACATAACTATTGCAGAACATGAAGAGATAATTAAGTGGGCGGTCGGAAGTTGAATTTATAATAAGTAGTTAATTTGACATTTTGTTTTGAACTTTTGAACCCTCAAAACCTAGGAAGCTGCATTATGTCATATTTGCCATTAAGTATCGTAGAAAGCAACAGTTCAATCTAAATTACGGACCAAATTGGACTCGAACTATGTTTCCGGATAATTCCTGTCTCTAGATCTAATATTAGGTCCCAGATCTGTTTAAAATTAGTAACATTATTTTTTAATGACAAATAAGTACACATCTGTGAAATTTTAACACTTTCTGCGATACGGCTTGTTGTTGTTTAAGGTAGAATTGTTATATGATAGACAGGGTAGCAAGGAGGCGCTGGATGCAGGCCGCTATCAACCAGTCAATATGGAAATTATCATCACCATGTTCTATGCAGTGGAGGCCTCCACTTTTTATGAAAGACAAGGCAGGTATTTGATCGCAATCGCACCCGGTGTTAAGTAAGATGTAGTTTAGGATGGTACATAATAATATCTGCCCTTCAAGTCCCTATTCACTCTCGCCTTGAAAATGCTGAAATGATGATGTTTTTTTAAAGTGGACTATCCATTATCCACCTACCTGGAGATCATGTTTGAAGTGATAAGTGGCCTTATTGTGGCTGTTCTTAGTCGCCGGCTTGCAGAAGAGCATGGCCTTCTCGTAGAGGAAGATGTGCCGCCGGCGCGGGCGCAGCCTCAGTCTAAGGTCGCGCTTGTTCTCGGACACCACAAGGAACGAGCCCTGCATTAGCAGCTCGCCTTGCTGGCTTAGGTCCACCTGCAGATAGATAAGTTGGTTCCATTTTAAAAGCTCTTTCAGTTTCAGGCTCGCCTTGCTGGCTTAGGTCCACCTGCAGAGATGTAGTTTGAACCCATTATAAAAGTTGTTTCAGTTAGTATGATTTCCGCGACTTTAAAAAGAGTAATGGTCCACCGGGGGTCTCGGACCCGTCCGCCCCATAAATTTTGTCCCTCATACTATAAATGAATCTGTTTGCAAGGTATTTTAAGTGGGAACGGGTACGGGAATCTGCTTGCACTACGTCTACTGGTCTGTAATCGCCACTTGAGAACTTTTGAGCCCCAACGGCCATCAGTTGTATGAGCTATGCTATCTGTACATGGGAAGCGCCTGGATGCGGTCAACGCAGGATCGGATGATGTGGAAATCATTTAGGAAACCTTTGTACAACAAAAGACGTTTTTCTGGGTAAACTGTAAGTAAACATGCTTTTCTAGCTTTATGCCGCAAACAAATGGCTCTACATAGACTGAAAAAAATAGTTTTAGAGACCACCTACTAAACTCCTTTACCAGACCATTTTAAAATGGCAGCGAGTAATAAATTCAATATTTATAAACAATTAGAAGCAATTACCTACGAATTGGTATCACGCAATGTTAAATAAATCTCAGTCTCTTCACTTTTATTTACTGACACACATGATATGTGGTTAGCATAATAAAAAAAAAGAAAATTGTTTTATTTGATGTCATTGAAAATTATATTTCTTTACAGACAATTTTTTTCTGTACTGCCTACTGATAGCACACTGAGGTAAATACTAAAGCACGTTATAAAATTGTAAGTGCAATTTTCCAACGAAAAGGCGAACGTATTATATTAAAAAATAAGTTACAGTACTACTTCCTAATATAATTAAATATAGTTTGCAGTTACAGATCCTTGACTAAAACACGTTTAGCAAATGCTACGAAGCGTGAGAAACTAAGCCTAATATCCTCACTCATAAAACATATTATTATACAAACGAGGTCGACAACTTAATAATGAACGAAAGTGAGTTATACAATTAAATATAACTTATGAGCCGATCGCATGCGCTAAGACTGTTGGGTCGGTTACAAAATAAATATTATAATAGGTATTATTTTAATTACAAACCTAAACTCGCGTGTAACAATGACAATTAACCAAGCTATGTAACATTATAAATATTCGTAAATCACGATTAACCTAATTTATTAACGTACTTATAATTTATTAGGTATTTATTATACAAGTTATTCTGTTAGCCGTTTCTTTTTCAGTGTTATTTTAATTTATACTTGATGGACGAGTTTAAATTTCATTTTTTTACACAAGTACTTAAGTACAAAAATGACGAATGACCACTATTTTAGCTTAAAGGCCGGTCGATTTATTAAGTCAAGACTTGTACTAGAATTGATGTAAAACGTTTAGGGCGTTCACTAAAAAAATCTTGTTAGCATACTAAAGTCTGATCTTGTACACTAGGGCTAAGTTGCACCAACTTAAGTACTTTGACTGTAACTTTAACCGGTGCTTTTTGTATGGACTTTGACAGATTTTGACGTTTGTTTAAGTCATAATAAGATGGTGCAACTCAGCCTAGCTCTCCTCTGTTTTAAGGGTTGACGCTCTCACTACCAAAAGATTCTAACAATTAACACATTGTGATTCTCAATCCTCACAAGTACAGCACTATCCCCTATTAATATCACCTCTTAGGATGATTAAAGACCGAAGATTCAAAGCTGGATAAGGTAACTTACAGGCACGCCGGTGATGGCGATCTGGTGCATGGAGTCGTTGACGCACTTGAGCACCACCAGCATGCAATCCAGCGCCTGCTGAAGACCCGTCGTCATCGTGCCGCACTCACTATACCGCAGCAAGTCCTAAGGAGAGAAGGAAACACATCAGTAATAATAATTGAAAGAAAGAAAAACATTTATTTTGGTTCAAACATAAAACTAACACAGTTTGAATAAGTAAAAGGGAGTTAGAACCAAAAATGGCGACCGCTCAGCATGTGTCCTGCTCTGAGGTAGTAGAACCCAGGCCAGAACATTTGAATGTTCTATTAAGACGCAAGTTTGTAGCTGACTCTACACAGCAACAGAAGGTGACGTGTAGTCGCGACACACACACACTTTCTATGGATTTATATGAAATACTTTCAGAGGACGTGTCGCTAGCTACGGATGCTATGTCATAGAAATACATAGAAAGAAACCAGTAGTGTCTCGACGACACGTCGACTTCATCTGCTACGATGTGGAGCCAGTTGAGTCAACTGCGAACATGCCCTGAACTCGCAACAAAACTTTCTTTTTGTTTACTAAAGTTCGTCGGGTTCGTCTTCCAGGTAGTATTGTTTACGAAAGTTATCTCATGTCAATATTTTTGTAAACCTTTGAAATAGAGGCTGACAATAATGACTTGAGTTTATTTCGCTGCCTCTTCTCAGCACTAGACCACATCATTTTTCAGCAACCTGTAGAAGCGTTTTTTAATTCTAATTGCAAAAAAAACATTATAGCCGAGTTAAATAAATTATTCCGACTTCCGAGGACTTTGACATTTC
Organism: Ostrinia furnacalis; assembly: GCF_004193835.3. NCBI lineage: Eukaryota > Metazoa > Arthropoda > Insecta > Lepidoptera > Crambidae > Ostrinia > Ostrinia furnacalis. The sequence continues at coordinate 5,113 of NW_021137476.1, read as the reverse complement.
AATTTTAATTGCTCTGAATTTGAAAAAAAAAAACGCTGGTTAATTGAATTGACTTGTACTCGGAGTGTTTGCTAAAATTATGCCTTTTGACAGCTTATAAATTATGTCAATTAATTGTTGGTATAAATCAATCCACTATTATTCCCTCTACGAAATCCTAGATAATTAGTATCGGAACATCCATCATCAGTATTCGAGCCGTTTTAGGAGTCTAGTCTTTGCAAGATGTAGGTACCTACAAGTAATTGTTCTGAAGATAAGACGTTATTATAAAATACCTACAAGTAATTGTTCTGAAGATAAGACGTTATTATAAAATATTTTTGCCATGTAATAAATGCTTAAATTTTCATCCACCAGTTTTTTAAGTGAGATGATTATTTCATTTTAAAATATTTACATACTAGGATTTTATAGGTATGCAAACTATGCATTCTTTATACATTCAAGTGGTCAAACTGGTCTTGAATCGATATTCGACCTTCGTCCAGTGTTAAGCTCGGAATTATTATCCAAAGTAATTGACATTTGAGACAGGTTTTGAATGCAAGCCTACTTGGTAACAAAAGCTAGACTTATCATGACATCATAGCCTTTATTATCTGTAAAAGAATTGCAGGCTAGGCAACAATTTTACTGTCTTAATGAGATGTTCTATTCCATCGAGGCATAAAACATTTAACGCCTTTGTTAAAAGGGTAACGGCGTAAAAATTTACTATTGTCTCCTCCTTTCCCACACAGATCAATTGCTAACGGTACACTGCAAGAACAATCGCAAGTTACATCCCCAAGTTACATCCCCAATTATTTAGTTTCTTACCTTTAGCAGCAACTGGTATTTTGTGATCCTCTGCACTGGTTTGAGTAAGTAAGCAGCAAGCGGGAGCTTGTGCCCTAGTCGTAGTTGACACGCTTGTAAGAACAGATGCGTGTCCACCAAAGTCTCCCGTAGTCGCTCCGACCGCGGTATGTTCTGACAATAGTAACTGTACAATCTGAAGAAGGTCTCCCTCTGCGGAACAAAATTAATAAATTACATACGTTAATTGAGTTTATTTACCGGGGAAAATGAGAGTTGAGCGAACTACTAAAATCAGTATCGTGAAAATTATAACTTTCAAACATGTACTAATTGATCGTTAATGAATCACATTCACTCGCAGACTCGCAGTGGAAAAATGAAAACACCTAAGAAATATTTATAGGGTTCCGTGATACTNGTGTGTGTGTGTGTGTGTGTGGTGTGTGTGTGTGTGTGAGTGTGCGTGAGTTTTCATTTACCTAATAAGTCGCAAATCTCCCTCTTGAAAGAGTGCCTGGACGTGCAAAACAAATCGACTTGACTAAACTTTTTGTTATAAATGCGGTGCATTCTGCATACCACAGAATTTTGGGAGTAATTACTGCGAGACAAAGAACTGCTAAAAAGCTTAGTATGTCTAGTACGGGTGCGTATACATATAACAAAGGGCCATACCTTATCTACAAAACACAGCGCGACAAGTTCTGTCGCTGATATCGATCGTTCTAGATCTTTGAGGAACACGTCCTGGTGGAATGTGAAGAGCTCGTGGAGGTTCCCGAACAGCACGTCGGCCTGGCCCACAAGCGTCGACGGCAGGAGGTGCTGGTTCTCTGGCTTCTCTATCTCTTCTTTGTAGCCCTGCAAAAGACAAAAACTTTCAATAAAATAATTACCTGACACTAACGAGACAACACTAACACGCTTTCTATTTTCTAACAGAAGAAAATACAACGACAAGGCACAAAAAGTCGTGGTAAAGAGAACAACATCAGTACCGAACTAATCAAAGTCGAACAATGGCTTATTGCATCGCACCAATCTTGCAAACGTCTATCGTAATCTTCGTAAATTGTCTCCAAACATTCACACTCTGTCAGTGTCAAGTTCTGCTCGATTTTCCAAAATTTTGTCTTGCTCTTCAACTTCTGTAATGTCGACGACCAATTGTTAATTGTCTGATTTCTGCTCAAACTTTGGCTCTTCGTACCTTCTGATGTGATGTTTCGGTAGTGTTTACAACTCCGTGAATTATAAGTGTTACTGGTCATTGATTTTAAACATTTGCTCGGCTTCCTGCATGATAATGTGGAATGTAAGCTCCGCACGTAACTGTCTGTGTTGCTCCTCCTACACATCGTTGAACCTCGCTTACTGCAGTGAGATATTGAAGAATAGTGATCTTGTATAGTATGATTCCATTCCTTCATTATTCTTTTGTAGTCTTTGAGTATGGCTGACAAAATATCTTCGGGTTCCTTACTGCAGCACATAGTTTGCCTCAATTCAGTGCAGCTGGATGACTTCAGTTGGGAGTCTTTCGAAACTGTAGTGGACGAATACTCCGGGGTCGATATGTGAACATCCGCTTCGAGGCATCCGTATAAAGGATTTCTTACGTATTCAGGCGCGTCGACAATAGTCGGCGCTGTAGTTAGAGATTCTCCAGTGTTATCTTCAGACGCTGTAACTGCATCGGAATCCGGAAGATAAGTGATTTGCTCTTCAGTTTTTTCTGTATATTCATAACCGGGCAGTGGTTTTCCGTAAAAGAAGTTTCCAGTGAATGGTTCCATGTAAACGGGTTTGATATTCCGCGGATCGTATTTGACACGTGAAGTTTTGCCCACGTCACTAACTGATTTCTTGCACTTCTTGTTGTTCCGGCACTTTTCTTTTTCAAAGAGCGGGAGCTGATTGGCATAATCGCTGAAGAGTGTTGAGTCGGACGCGGTTCTGGTGAGGCGTTTCTTCTTGCGTGTGGTGGGGTTGTCGTTTTTTCTGTAGTACCAGGAGTAGGAGGTGCCGACGCTGAGGTTCGCGGAAGATTTATGGAGGTCATATTTTCCATATTTCATGGTGCAGAGCGTGACGGAGTGTAAAACACGTTTGAGAGACTGCAGCAGAGTGCAGTGATCGAGCGCATATCGTTCCGAGCGGGCGAGCGCGCCTGCGCCTGATGCACCTGCTTGCATTGACTCGGCGCGTTCGTGACTGCCGCCCGCTGGACCCGGTGCATGCGCACTACTTACATTTCAATGGCATATTTACTTTTCAGAGCGCGTAATGGCGCGTTAGATGGAGAGCCATGCATTTTTCTTGAGCTAATCGAGTGTGACGTAATCAATTGATGTGTGGCCTACTTACATTGTTTGCCCTTGAGATGTACCGTAACATTATGTGCCCAATGAATGGGTACATGTTAGGTATATTGTTTCAGTTAACATTTATATTATTTTCATTAAAATATGTTTCAAGAGTAAAAGTCGAGTTCATGTGAACTCTACATCCCTAATTGGGTAAACTAAAGAATTTCAGGAAGTTGACACTCGTGAGAAAGTTAGATGAGTGGGGGCTACGTTATAAATAAACGGTCGACATTACAGCTTGCGGTCGGTAGTCGATTGAATCGCAAATAGTGGCACATGATCATGACCGTTTTTATCGATTTTGTGGTCGATGGATCATAAAAAAAAGAAATCACGGAAAATAATGTAATATGCAGGACCATGTGAATTTAAATAAATTTGTTTTATGGCTCTATAAAATACATCCAATGCGCTTTCGCGTTCTCACCACTTATGATGTCTGAACCTCAGACCAGTCATTATCACGTGTTGTTATGTCCTCCAAGTATGTAGTACCTACTATCTTTACTCATACGGCACTATATGCTCATTTCACGTGTACTCAAGTTGAGAATGTAGCCCGGCTCTTACAAATAGACTCGTTACGTTTGAACAGATGCATTTGGGCATACTCTTAAGACCTCTGAACATGAAATGTCCTCCAAGCACAACTATGTCAATGGCAGGTGTACTCACGTTGAGGATGGAGCCCAGCTCCTGCACGTAGACCCGTTCTGTCTGCAGCAGCTCTGCCAGAACATGTCCACGCCGGGACCGCCGTGCTTCCGCATCTTCGCCGCCGGAGCTCTCTGAACCTCCTGACGTTTCCATCTGCGACAAGAGAAAGTTAAACGTAAACATCGAGCTTCGTTATTCCTGTCGTTAGTCGATCGATAAGATCTCTATCGGGAAGGATACATCATGTATCCTTCCATCATGTACATCATGTATACTCATGTAGTTCAAGCGATAATTACACGCTAAAAAGCTAAAAGGAATAAATTAGCACCATAAGCTTTATTAAAATTAATAGTCTTTCCTCATACTGTTTTCTCTCTTGATAAAAAATAATATATTCTTAACGTCTCTACCTAATAAAATTATAAAAAGTTTACGATTATAGTCGATGAGTTCTAAGGATTCAACGAGATCCCAATAACATATGGAAAAATATTGAAAATTCCACTTGGTAATAAAAGCTCAGTTAAAGCTCATAGTTTATTGGCAATAAAACTATATGCATTAAAGATTACGGCTTCAATGAGAGGATTTTTCTAAATGGGTTATGGGGCAGCCGTTACATGTAAAATGCATTATGAGCAGGTGATACTATGAATACTATGATGCAGATTGATAAACCGATTTCATTCCTGTTTTTAGAACATCAACTAAAACCTTACCTAATCCATGCCATAATTGACCTTTCCTTAAATTACTAGTAAAATCTCGTGGCTTTTGGAATACATTCACGTAAAATGCTAGCTTAAAAATATTATATCCGATATCACCAAGCATTAAAGCTAGTAGTAAAAGTTGCTGAGCACGAAACCTTTTATGAATGCGTGCGTAAATGCCAAAGTGACGGTTTATTAAAGTTTATATTTTGCTTAGGTATTCCTCGGCCACACAACCATTAGGTGGATGTGGTAGTCTACAATTACCATTAGCCTTACTACCACAGCTGGTAATTTGCACGAAGTTTTCCGTTAAAATAGCTTCACATGTGAGGCAGGTGGCGGGACATCCAGTCAATTTTACATTAACGGAACTGTGTATGATTTATTACGCAATATCCTAACGATTTCTGGTTTATTTATTGTTTACTAAATTATTTTTGAAATTTTGTTGCAGTGTTGTGATGTTGTCAACTTTAACATGTTTTTTTTTTATAGAATAGCACAGATTTATAATATTAGATTGAATATAGAGGTGAAGCCAAATAAGTTTTTATAAATATATTA
>NW_021137475.1:0-14641 GCF_004193835.3 Ostrinia furnacalis | reverse complement strand
TCCAAATGGCTGCAGAATCAGTGCAGCAGCAGATCCCCTCTGCAGAGATCGTGATACTTGGCGATTTCAACGCCCATCACACCGAATGGCTCGGATCGAGCAAAACCGATCATGCAGGGAGATCTGTTCACGACTTCGCCTTCGCATATGGCTTGACACAACTGGTTACTACGCCCACGCGAATCCCAGATGTAGAGAGCCAAGAACCTTCACTGTTAGACCTTCTGCTGACTTCCCATCCGGATGGCTATCAGCTATCCGTTGGCGCCCCTCTGGGCTCCTCGGACCATTGCCTTATCCGGAGTACGGTGCCACTCACGTGCTCGCCGCGACCACGAGTTGCATGCAGTCGCCGCGTGTGGCACTACAGGTCAGCAGACTGGGATGAGATGCGGTCCTTCTTCGCATCTTACCCCTGGAGGCAGGTTTGCTTCACGCAGGATGATCCCAGCGTCGTTGCTGATCTTGTTGCTGATGTGGTGCTGCAGGGTATGGAACTTTTCATACCGTCTTCTGTTGTTCCCATTGGTGGCAAATCTCAGCCTTGGTTTAGTCAATCCTGCAAAAAGGTTTTACGCCGGAAGCAGGAATCCTACCAAGCCTGGGCAAATGCAGCGAGGCTACGGGATGAAAAAAAAAAAAAAAAAAAAAAAAAAGTCCAGAATCAACAGTCCGACACCAACACCTTTGGGCTGTTGTCGCCTCAAATGTATAGAATACAGGTTAAGTATTAATATACCTTTTTAATTATCTTTTTTTAAAGGTCACTTAAACCTTTGTTTTGTCATCTGTCATCCGCTTGCACCGTGGAGGGAAGTCGATCCTTAACTTCGAACTCTTATGTTCTTCTGATTAATTTCATTGCAGGTCCCATGACAGTGTAACTTTCCTCCGGACAAACTGGTTAAATTTGTCAAGTTGGGTTTTTATTGGCGGTCAAGCTGTAGCTCCTGGCTCCACAGGAACGAGATGAGAGTGGTGGGAACGAGAGGTGGGAATAGTCCTGTTTCAATTTTATATAACACGCCTTCATTATTTATTAATTAATTCTGTCTAGACAATAATGAGAGAACTGTATCTTATCCACAATTTAACACACGCAGAATTTCATAATATATACTTAGAATTACGCTTTAACATTTGTATGCCGACAAGGCTGATCACGGCTTGAACACATCTTTTGTTTGTCCTACATCATACTCCTTAGCTGTGTTTCACAAATAAATAATTTGACTTTGAATTTGAATTCGTATTCATAAGTATAACAACACAACATACATACTTAATAACAACGTGATACAGTATACTAACACGTTCCACAGAAATTCGATGTTTAATTGGGGTTAGTTGTTTACTGAAATAATGGACAAATGGACAAAAGGCTATTAAAGTCAGAGAGAGAACTATTTAGGAACGTTTTAAGATTGTTAATAATTAGGAATGTGAAATTAAAGGTCTATTCCACTTTGATCACCAGGCTTTGATATTATATTTGACCTACCCAAACAATATTTGTCCGTACATTAAGTATAATTCGATTAAATATTACGGAAAATGTATTCCTTTACTACTTTGTTTGTAGGTGATCAAAGGACACTAAAATAATAATATTAACTGGGGTCCACTTTGATCACCCAGGGCATCTTATCCGTGGGTGATCAAAGGACACTAAATTGTCGCTGGAAGACCACTTTGATCACCTGGGTGATCAAAGCCAGGTGATCAAAGTGGAATAAACCGAATTAAAGGTCATAGCAGACTTATCAACTCGGAATGTCAATCGCGAGGCGAGGCGTTTACGTTACGGTGCGGATAAGTATGGAATTTCATACAAAGAATACTGACCGCCTCAAGTTGAAACGGTTTCGATCCCTTTCCGGGTTGATACATATTGTGCTACGTCCTATATTCCGTCTCCTATACAAAGTATGATGTACATACCTACATGTTAACTCGTATCGCGTTCGTAGGGCCTAAGCTACTAGAAATTATAATATAAGTTAAATAACACTAATTAAAACAACAACCATAACACACAGTTATTATCCTCTTAATTGCTAGTCACTTGATACCATTATGAATAAACCAGGAGATTCGGTATACGTCTCATCACATCGTATTAAAATAAAGGCAGAAAACATTAGTTTTTTATTTTACATATGCCGACAAGGCTGATCACGGCTTGAACACATCTTTTGTTTGTCCTACATCATACTCCTTACCTGTGTTTCACAAATAAATAATTTGACTTTTCCTTATTTTTATAAGGTAGAAAAAAAAGATGTCCTTTAATATTGTTAAAAATACCTATACTCTTTATTGATATTTGGCTCGACAGTTTATACCTACGCTATTCAAACTTCGAAATCGTAACTTAAAAATTTTGTTTGAGTACTTAATACAAGGAGATCAAAAATCTTTGAAAAGACACCAGTCATAAAATATTTCAAAACTAAAATTCCGGACGCAAAAAGTATCTAATAAAAATATTACGACGTAAGTAAAGTAACTTGATAGTAATATTTTGAAACTTATAAGTTATTATTGTTTTTTAGAACATCACGCTAACTACTAATAATTAACTCGGTATGTTGGTCATTAAACTAAAATGTCAAAAGTTGTTAAACTCGTTTAATTTGGGTTACACTATTTTATTGGTGGTATAAATGCAAATTCGATGTTTTTGAAACATCAATAAGACTAAGGAAGTGGGTTGCATGTCAACAACAACTTTTAGTAAGATCTTGTACATACTTTGTTACAACACTGTGAACGACGTTCAAATCTCGATTTAATTTCAAGTATAGTTTAAAGCTTTTGATCCTATTTTGTGCTTTTGACTGATTGAATTTCAATGTTTTAACCAATTAAAGAGAGAATTTGTAACTGGTACTCTATCGAGATTTTAGTAGTTGTCATGTAAGTATCGAATACGGACCAAAGTAGTTTCTTCGCTGCTGACCAGCAACAGACTCGTAGCTAGCAATAGGAAACTAGTTGTTTAAAACTTTCACGGTAAACTTGGATTCTATCTTGAGTTGAAAGTAAGTAGGTAATTGATCAAATTGACTGACTTTAAAAAATTGAGTGAGTTTATTACATTACTATAATTGAATTCTCTTATTAATAAATAACTCATTATTTTCATTTGATTTCTGTTTTTCTCACTATACCTACTACTGTTTTCGATGTGCTTATATGACTTACGAACAGTGCTTAGTTTCTAAGGTTTTGACACACAAAATTTTACTAAGTAAGTAACCTGAATTTTCCACCCTTGAATTCTACCAACTATTATTTCAACACCAAACTTCAAAAACATTGTATGAACTCGCAGTTGTTGCCAACCTATTCCTTACACCCTTTAGACACTCATGAATATAGGTAACATAAAACTGTGTACTACTCGCAGCACTCAGAATAATCTACATACATAATCATCTCCTTGTTGAGCAAGTTGAATTGAAATAAACCTAGTGTCAAAATTTTATTGCTACATGACTATTATGTGAGAGTCTTTGCATGGTTTAAAAAATTATAGTGGGCCGAAGTTAAACTTATTATTTTGTAACTAACAATCATTCATTAACAACTTCTAATTGATTCAAACTTAACTGGGATCGAACCTAATTATCTTTACAATCGACACTTTTTAATATTAAGAAAGTTTATTATAAATTCGTATGAAACCTAATGTTGCGATCTCTGAAGCTTTCAGAATTTTCTCTATTACTCTAATTCCATAAACTCTATTACTCTAACATAAGTAGGTAAGTGTACCTACTATACTTCCCAAAGATAGCAATCCAATAAAAAGGTTATTTTACTATTAATAAAAACTGAACGGCCCAAAATTAAGTAAAGTGCTTAGTTTTTATACCTTTCGTTTCATGATTATGCAAAGCACCACCACTTTACTTAGGCTTCTTCGTTTAATAACGAATAATACCAAATTTAATAAAAGTTGGATGTTATAAGTTTCTTGGGGCTATGATAGCACTAGCATATTATCTAAGCTCTAAAGTTTTTAAACAAAGCGCGGCCTTGAAAGTTAGAAGATAATGTAGCAAATAAAACTCATTGAGTCGCTTGCTTTCTTATGTTATAGAGCTATTTTAACCCTTGGAGAGTATGTAAACCATAAATTTTACACGGTTAGTTATGTGAAATTTCAAGTTAGTCATCTCTACATGATATGCTTCGATAAAATTTTACCACGCCATTATCTAAAGTCATCAAAGTCCCGATACACGGCAATGAATACTCGTATTGCGATCACCAAATCGCGGTTAGAAAGATACGACATCCCATAAATATCATCTGAAATTTAAATATACCTAAATAAGTAGATAGGTACATTATTATATGATCCTGTAGGGATGAGTCGTAATTAAAAGTCTATTAGTTATTGTAAAAGAAACCTTTTAAATCTTTATTTACTTGAAGGGTTTACTCCCTGGGTCCATTCCCTAAGGGGAGTGAGCAAACAATTAAGGAAAATGAAATAAATCGTGAGTTGGTAACTAATGTTGTAGCCATCAGTACTAGGCTGAGTTGCACCACCGTATTTTAACCGTGCTTAACATTAACAATAACCTGTGCTTTTTGTATGAAGTTTGACAGATTTTTGACATTAAATTGTCAAAGTTAAAGTAAGATGGTGCAACTCAGCTTTACTGGTTAAACCTGTAAAACAACAAGTAATAACATAAGTTATAAATTAGTATTGAGAACTATATACTAACGAGCAAGAATCACTCCTTTGTGTTTGGTTCCGAGCGATCTGAATGACTATGTAATAAAGTATGTATCTATTGTTTCAATTTAAAGTAAGTACGAAATAAAGTTATATTCATTAGGTACATATTATGCTACTTTTCCCATTAATGTTGCGAAACTATTTAATAGTTATGTCCAGAGAGAAGTTTAAACCTCGTAATTATCCCATGTCAGCTCATATCAGTTCCGTAGCTTTCATAGTTTTACTTGTAGTTGAACAAAAATAATTTGATAGTAACCCATGCATGATAGAGGAACTCATGCAAAGTTATGTAGATGTTTAATTTACGATAAACAAAGCTATAAAGTGCTTGCTTTACATAAATTAAATATGTTTAGTACATTAATATTATTAGTTCATAAAATTTTCCGCAAATGGAATTATGAATTTGAATACTATAAACAATTAGAAACATAATATTTAGTACATCTGCTTCATTGATATTTGCAATCGTTCGTTCGTTCGTTTCAGCCAAATGACGTCCACTGCTGGACAAAGGCCTCCTCCAAGGTTTTCCACAATGCACGGTCCTGCGCTGTCCGCATCCAGGCTCTTCCCGCGACCTTTACCAGATCGTCGGTCCACCTAGTAGGAGGCCTGCCTGTATTTGCAATAAAACATAACAAATAATGGTTGACAGCTTCTATTTTTATTCTGAAAATATTTGACTTCAAAATAAGAATTACGAGTACTTGGCTGTGGATTTGCTTTTAACCCTTCATTTGGTAGTGTTGCTTTAACCAATAATGGCTTATTCCCGTTGTCCCCACTATTCCGGCCATTAATTTGTTTTTATAATCCCGTTAGCCCCTCGTACCTAAGTACTTACTAAGCTAATATGCTTTTGTCTTTTTTTTTGTGTGTGTGTCACGGGTTCCTTATTATTTAAAACCCAAATAATACTCGTAGTATAAATTAATCTACTACTAGGTAAGAATACAAAAATAAATAAAAAAGTTTTATTAATGTTGAAGTATTTCCGGGAAATTCCACTGGTTCTGATTCTAAACCACAACCACGCCTCGGTCTGAATCAAAGCCAACAAACTTTTTTGCCATCACAGAGAGACCACCACTTCGAATAACAACTTAACAACACGGTGAGTTGTTTTTTAAAGGTTTTAATAAAACCTACATCCCCTTAATTAATAATATATTATCACAAAAAAGTATTATCTAATTCAAGTATAAGCGTATAAAACTTTGTGGATAAACATTAAACACAAAGTTGATATTTGGATTATAATACAGGGTGTTACTTTGCATTCTTGCCATATTTACAGAGGTTACTATTNCACTAGACAGCAACCCTAACAGCGTAAGAAGAGTTCAGAGGCACGCGATAGAAAGAGACAAAACTTGTAGGTGAATAAAATTATAGGTACGTAGTGCTGTGCGAGCTGAATTCCACTGTATCGCGTCGCAGCAAGACTCGCATTTATTTAAATCGTCGTGCGGAGTAATCCTTCTGTACCTGTACTATTACTTATTCTGTGGTATAGATTCGTCATTAGAGTGAATAGCCCTGAAAAAGAAAAGCTTTTTGAAAGGCCTTAATATGGCTTTTTTTGTATCTTTTTGGACTTTAATTATAAGCCGTTATTATTATAAGCCTTTTTATTGATATTTACCTCAAAGATGAATGTATTTCATTTTATTATAAGAAATTGTCGTAGTTTTTTAATATCCGGTATCCGGCCGGATAGTGAGTTACTATCCGGTATCCGGCCGGATAGTAAATTTAGGCCGGATATCCGGCCTACCGGATAGTTACCGGATATCCGTTTCATCTCTAGTTACTATATTACTGATACTGAACACAAATCCGTAAAAAAATAATGCCCGAAAAAAATTTTTTTTAATCTTGAGTATTTTATTTTATCGACAATCTGTTAAACACACCACTAATTATCGTAACGCATGCACATCACTTGTTGGCGATGGCGATGGAGACTTTTTTACTTTTTATTGTATTTTTAAATATCTATTGCAATCTATTGTCTTTAAAATGTCTTTTTGACACTTGTAAAAAACATTGAGTTATAATGTACTACGTACTAGAGAAGACATGTCAACGAGATTGTTTCTGGCACGCAAATAGGTCCGTGGACTGATCTTCAATTAGTATGTGCCCAGCGGTTGCTGTGACAACACGCCTGGGTGCAGTTTTGTTTTTTGAAAATATACCATCCTATACACGAAAATACTGTTCAAATAACTCCAGAAACATATTAAATAAAAATCAAGGAATGATTTTTTACCATTATGTTGTACATTTATGCACTTTGAAACACTAATTTAATTTTAATTTGTCAATTACAAGGCGACGCCGCGGCGGCAGCCATTTTACGAAAATTTCAAAGAATAAAAATCGCAGACTTGACACTGACGCATAAATTAGTATACGAAAGGAAGGTTAAATACAGCAATAAAAAGATTTTTTTAAAGATTATAAGCACTTTGTATTGCACAAATTACTAATAGTCCCGTCCAGCCCCTTGTGTTAAGCTAAATAAGCTTGGGTTACGGGTGGGCTCACACAATAGTCGTGCGGCATCATGGATCAAACTTGTTTGAATCTCACTGCTGTTGTTCGTATGCGACTGGTTAGTTAGTAAATCACCCTAATTATTGACACCTAGCTCACGAGATAGGCTAAAATTATAATAATTGTACAGTGTGTCTGGTCACCAGTGTCCGACCCGTTAGGGCGCAGTAATATGATCAATTTAATCGACAAATCCAGTATTAAAAAATTACAGCTATTTTAATTTTTTTAGTTTCTGAGTCCGGATGGATTCATTTATTTACCAAATCTACCGATGTACAGGACCTATGAGTATAAAAGTGATTCGTTCGACAGCTGAAAAAGTAAGCAATACGTTGTCATCAAAAGCTTCCATTTAAATTTCTTAGAAACACTTGGTAAAAAAAATGATGCTTCTTTTTAGATTTTTCAATGTTACAAAAAACTAGAAAGTTTTACATTTTTAGATGCACTAAGTCATTACCTAAAAACTGATATACCTTGGCTTTAAATCAACTAGTCTAGGTGCTAGCTACACAGGAGATGCAGCGGTGAAAAGGAGAGGTGGGAATAGTCCCGTAACTTCTACCTCACAGCTATTATACGTGTACTCAACCACTGAGATAGTTAACAATAGAGACAATAAAATAACTGAAAGTTTCTGACTTTCAGTTATTTTATTGGTTCTGGAGTGAAGGCGTGGGTCATCCCTAGCTTTGTTCCTACCGTGACGAGTGGGAATTTTTCTAAAATCTCAAGATGGACTGACTGAAGATAGCAGGAAGACGCTGGGTGCAGGCCACTATCAACTGGGCGATGTGGAAATCATTAGAGGAGGCCTTTGTTCAGCAGTGGACGTCCAGTAGCTAAAATGATGATGACGATGTTTCCTTACAGTATCCAATTCAATAGGCAGAAACTAAACGTAAACGAAGTGTCGCCTCTGTAATGGTATCATTATCTATAACTCATAATATTTCGTGCGCTGTTGGATGACAGTTTTAAACTAGAGATGGGTAATTTTTTTATCGAATTAGAAAATACCAGTTAACGATTCTCAAGGCGATTATCGATTACATTAGATTTTAATCGGGAAGAAAAATAATTAATGGCTTAAGCATCAGTATGAAGCCCATACGCACTTGTAGCACAAGTAACACGATTAGCCTCAGTCCCCTCAGTTGTGAATTCGGAATCGCCAGTTGTAATTTTAAAATCGCATCACAGAGTGAAGTAACTAACACCAAAAAACGGCAGAGCGAAGTGATTTCGAATGTTTCAACTGCTACGTTTTGTCACTTGTCTAGGAGGGCTAATTTTAGTCTAAGGGAGGGGAGCTTAGATTACATTACAGGAAACGCACAATATAATAAAAGAAAATAATGTAAGTAGCTGAACATTTTTGCTATTGAGCACCATGAAAATTATAAATAACACAATTTAGTCGATTTGTTTATTTTCACAATCGATTCAAAATGTCTATGATGAGGCGACCGCAGGAACGTCACTATTCGCGCAATCCTAGCAATGAAGTACGACATTTTCTGGTGCAGATTTTATCGCCATAAATTATGAAACTTGATAGTCATGGATTTGACTGACAGCTGTCCGTCAAATTCCCGCCCCGCACCCCGCACTGCACATATTTTGTTCGCGATGTCTGTTCTATACGTAGTAATATTACTTCAATGGTAAAAAACTGAGAAATCCATCAAACACAAATCACGTTATAAATAATACAAAAATGACTGAAGTGTATTCAAACAACGAATAATTTAATCAAAATGGTGCTTGGAGTGTCTGCAAGACGTCTTAGACGAAATGCTTGATGACGTACCCTTAGCGTTACAACCAAATGCTCTACTACCAGCAGGATGGTGCTCCCCCACAATAAGGACGTCAAGTGCGCGAATAATACGTTTGGTGAACAGTGGATTGGACGAGGGGTCCAGTAGCTTGGCCACCACGATCCTCGGACCTGACATCCTCGGACATGACCAAATTGATTTTTGGAGTGACTTGAAACGACTGGTATGCGCAGAAGAGATAAACAGTGTAAACGCGTTACATGAAAGGATTGTTTTAGTGAAACTGTGATACAAAACGTTTATGTGTTGCGAAAACTAAAGCGAAAAACCTACGCTTCGCCGTGCTAGACTGTGCTTTCATCAGAACGGAGGACACTTTGAACACTTGCTTCGCAGTACGTAAACTTTGTAAGTAGGAACTTATGAATAAATAATTAATTGTGAATAAGGTGATTTCATTTCATACTTAATTTATTAATTTGTAAAAATAGGGTACAATGTTGAAAATTAATTGAAACCCTATTACCTACCTAATTATTACGTATTTTTGACGGTCCTAAGCCCGTAAAGTAGAAAGGAGAATCTGAAATCAACTGAAGAGTATTTTAAAATAGTTATGATGACTGGATAAAAAGGCTGGTACCCAAAGCCATAAAATTAAGAACTAGGCCACGCCCACTAGGTTTATTCCACTTGCACCTGTAGAACGTGCGAGACAAAATTGGTTTATTCCAATTTGTACTGAAAAGCTAAATTTACTAAAATCTTAGTGTACTTTCTTTATGGGAGTCTCTTGTTTATCTTAAATAATAGGTATTGTTACCTACTTTTATCTCTGTGAATATGGCAAGAATGCAAAGTAACACGGTGTATATCTAACCTTAGTAGTACTTCTGATGAATTTAGGTGCTCTTATTTCAGAAATCCCTCGTAAAAACCATATCAAATTTCGAAATGTTAAAGGATTGAAAGAATTTACAGTGAATATAGTAATGTGAACCATCCAGTTGTGTTTAAAAATGTAGGTATTTGTCTTGTCAAAAGTCATGGGCTTTAACATTATGAGACTTAAAAAAAAAGTAGAACAGATACTTCCCAAAATTGTGAAAAAGCCTGCGTAAGGCAAAATAATAGTTATTTGATTTCAGCGTTACTCGATCAGCTTTGCGATTTTTTGTGCTCTAATTGATTCGTTAACACGAGCAATTTCGATAGTCTATTATTTTTATTATTCCCGAGTTATTCTGTTTATTCGTTAGGACTTTAATTGAGTTAGTGAGCGCGTTTAAAAATGTATGAAAATTTTAGTTCTTGAAAGTTTCCGCTAGGGGCGCTGAACAAACCGTCATACATTTAATGTCATTTTTACGCACTCTCTAGTGAGCGCGTTTGATGTAAACTGACACTCAGTCCTCAGTTGCAATTTCAATGGATAAAAGCATTTTCATGGTCACTAACATTAGAATAATTTATTATTAATGGGATTGCTACCATGTGCCGAAATATCGGAGGCTCATAAATAATGTAGGTACATGGTAGCAATCACGTTAATGA
The DNA here is from genome assembly GCF_004193835.3 of Ostrinia furnacalis. Lineage (NCBI taxonomy): Eukaryota > Metazoa > Arthropoda > Insecta > Lepidoptera > Crambidae > Ostrinia > Ostrinia furnacalis. The sequence goes on along the minus strand of NW_021137475.1, from coordinate 3,973 downwards.
TAATTTATGTAACTACATTTTTACATTCAAAGGATAACTTAATCATTTAATGTATTTACAGTAAACAGTATTACTAGTAGCAGTAGCTGAGAAACATCAATCAAAAAGCCAACGTGCTATGATGCGAACTAACCAGAGCTTCCTGTGAAGTGCGGAGCGTTCCCAACTAAGTTGCAGAAGCCTGTAAAACGAGCTCCTTTCAAACGTTAATTACATAAACTACCGCCGTTTAATTATGATGCTAGAAATAATGTATTTGCACGGATGTGCCCCCGCCAAGATTACAAGCAGTGTCTAGTGTCTGCATCATATTATAAAAGCTCAGATCATAGTCTATGATCTGAGTATAAAAGTAAAGATAATAGAACAGCAAACGTTATTCAATCCGTTTTTAAGATTTTTCCACAAGTTTTATAATTTATCATTGTTTAAAATCTTCTTCTAATATTAAAAGCTACTTCATATTTATCAAGAGCATAAGAAAGTAAGCAAAAACATTTATTGTTTAACTAGCGGCCGCCCGCGACTTCGTACGCGTGGATCCCGTTTTACCCCCTTCATCTATCTTACGCGGTTTAGATTTTTTTATACAAATGTTTTTTCCCGCTAACTCCCGTTCCCGTGGGAATTTTGCAATATCCTGTTGTAACTAAGCTTTAAGTTTACTAAGGTATCTGCATGCCAAATTTCAAGCGTCTAACTTAAGCAGTTTAGATTATTCATACAAAAGGATTTTCCCGCTAATTCCCGTTCCCGTGGGAATTCCTAAGTATACTATAACCTGCCCAGGAGTATGAAGAATAATTGTACCAAGTTTTGTTAAAATCCGTCGAGTAGTTTTTGTTTCTATAAGGAACATACAGACGGACAGACAGACAGACAGACAGACTTTTGGCATCAGTATCGATCACTAATCACCCCCTGATAGTTATTTTGAAAATATATTTCATGTACAGAATTGACCTCTCTACAGATTTATTATAAGTATAGATATAGACGAACAAACTTTTGTTCAACAAAGTGCAATCAGTCTCAAGTGCAAATCTACCAGATGAGCTGCTTCATTCGTCCCCACTTCCCCAGGGCCGGCTTAAAAGGGACTAGCAAAGTGGGGCTAACGCCCGAGACGCCTGTTCTGCTCTTCCTATTTATGGATTTAAAATGACTTTCCGTCGCTATAAACAACACTACATTTAATTTGTTCAGAAAAAAATAGTATAAGTCCCTACCACGGCATAGTATTTTTTTCAGTAGGTACTCATTATTAAGTTGTATTAATGATGTGGTACGTAAAGTTTAAAACACGGTAAGCAATGTTAGTCTCCAATTTTCTAATTTTTGAAAATACTGCAAACAAAAAGACGAGCAATTAAATAAAATGTTATTCTAGAAATCACAATAACTTGTTTGTTTCCAAAAAGATACATAAAATTCAAGTTTCCATTCAAATTCACAAATTATTCAGGTGCGTCCGATTTGAATTTGAAATTCGAATGCTACAAAAATATTTTTTTTAATATGCTGAAACTTGCCAAAAAAAGGCAATTTAGCCCGAGGCTGTTCTGTTACGTAAACTCCGGCACTGTTCAGCTCCGAGCGATTCCAAACATCAACATTGAAGCAACAAACACTAAGGAGGCTGTTTACTTAGTACAATTATTCAAGTTCAAGCAAATTACTACAAAAATAACATTAGAGCAGAGTCAATTTTTTAGGTAACGTAGCTTTGGAAAGGGAAATAAAAAGGATGACAGCCTGCCTAAGTGAGTTAGGGCAATATTTTTATTTGTAATGTTCAAAAGTTCAAAGAACCAAATATTTTTAAACTCGGACTAAATCTGATTTCAATTTTAAGAACGTGTCTGTCACAAGCTTTTCCTTAGACACTGACTTCTATATTGGAAGACATCAATTTCCTCAGACACTATTAGATTGCAAAGACTTCAAACTATATTTTTAAAAGATAGAGTTCCGTTTTCTTTGAGACTATCCAAATTTTAATTCATTTTTAATAAGTGATAGATAATAAGTAGGTACTAACCAAATCAAATATTGTACTTATATTAGTTAGTAGTTAGCACTTAGTACCTTTAACTGAGCTTAAGTTTTTCTTTTTTTCTAGAGAAAGGTTTTATCTTCGTTTATCGCTTAAACCTCTTTCGATTCTTCAGGTTGGGCAAAATTCCAACCCGTTTGAAACGTAATCACAATAAACGTAAAATACGAGTGTGTTACAATTATTACAGTACCACTAACCTTGAACGCATTTCTGAATTTGTTCGACATGATGTTGTAGAGGATGGGGTTGATGGCGGTGGACAGGAAGTACAGCACCCCAGATAGAAACGTCAGCACTATGTACACCTGGGGACAAACATATCGTTTTAATACATATTTATAAACATCAGCATGAATAAACACACATAGTTAAGTTTACTACGCAGTTTATATTGTCAGTTTGGCCTAATTACCGTAGATGACACACGTTTATGTATTAGCTTCAAGCTGAAACTACTTTGTTTCATGTTCAAAAATAGATATTGAAAATTATTCACTGCGCTTGACTTTGAGGTCTTCAAGGTCACAACAACACAAAATTTTCTATTTTCTAACCCATAAATCACGAGGTGTTAACGTGTTAAAATCAGAAAATGAATTCCTAATAGGTTCTTATCAGATAAGATAGTATCTAAGTATACGATTTATTTGCAATAATTCTACTACGTTTACTTTCCAAAGAATAATGCTCCTTTTGATCAAAAGCGTTTTGCTAATTAAGATATTAATTTGTATTGGTTTTCTTTGGAGTTACATTTAGCATTTCCGCGAAGTACCTATTACATATTGTGCCCCAAAAGCGACACATTCTGACCAGGTGGTGTCGGGCTCACACTGATATTGGCTGTTATCGGACTGCTAACGACGTGACATAAAAGGTGACAATATGGGTGACAATATGCCGAAGCAGTTTTTCGGTATTATGATCTTCCATCCCCAGGGCCGTCATGTCGTCTACACACGCTCTGTAACATTTTTACATAACATCGCGCGTCATCACAATGTATGGCATATGTCAATGTCACAGCTTGTATGTCACACGAAAGCTATTTCCTGTAAAGATATATTAGAATACATTACGACGACGTTAGATTGCGAGGAATACGTAACGTTAGGGGCAATATAATGATTATATCACAAGCCATTCTTTTTAGTCTATAAATAAATTATTAAATCGTAAGTCGCTGACATTTTGAAGATAGCTAGTTTTCCAGAAAAAATACTGCGACATAAATTGGTATCAATAAAAAACTTCGATAATCAAACAAAGTGTTACGAAATCTACATCTACTATCCATACTNAAAAAAGGGGCTTTTCGACCACTTTTCGACTGGTTTGCGATTATAATTTGCATTTTGTCTAGACCCACTGATATTAGCAATAACCATAAAAGTTGAAGTTCAAATGTCAATGTCATTTAGTTTCGCACAGTGATAAATTCCAGTGACATGCAATTTTTGTAATGGCAAAATATTTGTAAGAAACTGCAAACAAATGCAAATGTGCAGTCGATGTGTGGAATGCGACAACATTATACTCGGTAAGCGGCTTAATATTTTTTTTTATTTAACCCGACAAATAATAATAAATGACCACATGCATAGCCTGTGTTGAGTTGTTATCAAAATATACAGAAACAGACACGATTTTTGCACCGTTTTTTCTGATAACGGAATAAACTCCTTCATGCGCAAGTTCCACTTGAGCTCGGCTGGTTCTTATTTAATTGTGTAATATATTTTTGCAGATAATTTCAATTATTGCGAGTGTTGTGGCTTAGAAACAATTAGGCAGTTAAGAATAAACAAGGCTCGGGCACTATCAAACCTTTTTCCTAAAAAGCAAAAAGCTGCTTCTGCTGCATCACAAGATTTATTTGATGACTTTCAGGTACCTAAGTTAATAGTGTGGGTC
>NW_021137474.1:0-3243 GCF_004193835.3 Ostrinia furnacalis | reverse complement strand
CCTACTTAAAATAGTGAAATTGATCAATAGTGAGTATTTAAATAAATTTTAGTAGTGTTGAAAGTGCTTTAAAATTTAACTAACAGTGACAGTCGACCGGAAGATAACTATTATTTTACTAAAACTAAAAACAGTCCGACTAAAAACTAAAATATGGCTCTACGAAACCTCATACCCTATTTCTATGGAATTATAATAATATGTACTTTCTTAGTAAATAATAATCACTAACTTTCAAACTCTAAACTAATGTAGGATTATTTAGCGTTAACTAATGTTTCCGGCCGATGAAAAGTAACTGTTATAAATATTAGTGATATAGCCACTCTAAAAGTATACTCACAAGGGCCCGTGTTCTCTGTGACAAAATAAATACATACATTTATAAAATAGAAAATATTTCTATGGCTAATTAAAATATAAATAATATAATATGAGAGCTATAATATATTTTAATGTATATTATCGTAATTTGTATCTTGTTTTAGCACATATTTTAAATTAATAGACATTTATTTATTTATTTGAACACCAACAAGGTTACATTGACATCTGAAAGATAAAAATGCAAAAAGCTATTAAGCTGCTTAGCACATAGACTAAAATAATATATTTGTTGGCAAAATTACACAAAAAAGCCGTCTGAATTGAGTATGTATTTTTTGCAGTATACAATACGAATACATAAATATAAAAGTAGGTATAAATAAATGTAGTTAAGCAATTACTGAAGTGTGTATTGTATTGGTTATGTTATAATTTTGGTGTGTAAAGAGCCTAACATTTTAGTCAAGAATTCTGATAGATGTGTCAGTGAAACTAAGTTTTAGGCAGTCATAAATTGGTACTTAATTTATTTTTGTACCTTAACCAAAATAATGTGTAGCCAATTTGAGTTTACTCTCAAAAAGTCAAACATACATATGCGTTGACTTATGCATATTTGACTTTTTGAGTTTGACTTAATGCTAGTAGTAAACCTAGGACCTATCACGTGCGTGACTTATAAAGGTCATAGCAGACTTATCAACTCGGAAAGGGATCAACACCGTATCGCCTTTCGCGCGCTGTCCGCCGCCGCGAGAACCGCGAAGCGAGGCGTTTACGTTACGGTACGGTGTGTTGCAGTATGGAGTTTCATAAAAAGAATTATTGTCCACTTCGAGTTGATACGGTTACGATCCCTTTCCGGGTTGATAAGTGTGCTACGTCCTTTAGGCTTCTTATACACGCTAAAAATTTCACCGTGTCTGCCGCAGACAAGACAAGAATGTCGTCGGACCTAGCTACGAGCATTTGTCGCAAAGTGCGCGTCCGCCGCGTGTCGTATCTAGCGCAGACAAGAATTATTTCTTGGTCAGCGCCGGAGCAACGTACAATGACCCCAAGTTATCCATCCTTGTCGCTGGCGCGTAATTATATTGCCGCCCGTCGCATAGTCTCAATATAATTACGCGCGAGTGATAAGGATGGGTAGCTTGGGGTTATTGGAAGAAACTCTATCTGCTCGGCGACCGGACTTAACGGAACGGCACGAATTCTTGCGTGCGTCCGGTGTACTTTTCTTAGCGTGTACAAGGGGCCTTAAGCTGTTAAGATGAACGATTATTAACAAACTGAAAGTCACCCACCGGCCAGCTGCGCGATGTTATCGGCCGATCCGAAGCGGTTGGAGCGCGAGAAGAGATGCGCGAATTCCCGCGGCGCCGCCATTACGCTGCCTCCGAGGCCCGTGATGCCGTCTCTAATGTTGCCGCCCACGTTTCTGGGGCATAGACAAGTGGTTTTGGAGTCTATGATGACCATAGACTATGTCAGAAACGTGCTGTGGATGACCACAGCTTAGGCTATGACACTAGTTTAAGGTCATCAACAGTTACGGCGCGCGGCACGGGTGACTTTTGTCGCCGTGACAGTTTGTCTCTCTTTTGTCTCTTTATAAAGGTGTAAAAGAAACAGATATAGTATCACGGATAATACTGCCACGGCTACAAAAAAGTCACCTGTGCGCCTTTGAGGTCGACATAGACAAATATGCTTTGAAGGTTATGTTCATCAACATTCAATCAAAGCTATAAGGTACTAAGCTCATAAAGCTACAGCACTATGTGTTGACTGACATCCATTGAATCGAAAAATATACTGAATAGATCTACGCCAAGGGGGTGTACCCAAAATCGACAAACCACAAAATTAAGGGTTGTGGGCGGGGCTTGCGATATTTGTATTTTACAATCAGCCCAAAACTTAAATTTTATGCTTGAAATGGCAAAGTCATCCATTCAAGTAGACAAATAGTCCATTACTAATCGCTATATTTGAATAATAACTTACTTCAGTCCTTGTCCCATGTCTCGTAGCACTTCCCTCGGTTGTCTGTGCGCCTGCCCACTTGTGCCATGTTGCTGCAAAAAGAATCAATAAATTAGTAAGTAAATAAAAAATTGGTTGTACAGAAATGTGACACATCATTATGTTTTATTAATTACGTAGATGAATTTGGAAGAAATATCGCGTTTTCAAATGTGTCGGTTTTTGGTTTTTTCATTTACCAGTTGTGATTCATTATTTAATTGCCGGGATATTAAGTTATGTCGCATCTTTTAGGAGAGGTGTTAGGTGAAACATTTACTCAGTTTCTTATATTATATCCAATCATTTGCTATTTATACTATGTAGATCTTAAATCAATAAGTGTCAGGACATTTTAAGACTTCTTTTTCATTGATCTCGCTTTCTCATTGGTGTCTAAAGTCAGTCATATGTTAATATGCATTGCCGATTGTTTAAGCTGCGCTTACGGCAAGTTGTTTTCGAGTGAGGCTTGTCATCAGTCGTCGGTCCAGTTTGAGCGGTCGTCCGCCGTCAGTCGTGACGACAGTGCTCGCTGTCAGCAGCTGGAAGTTAACGGGACCGATGGCTAAGTACTAAATACTCGGTAACAGCGGTTAATGTTGACGCGTTGAGCAAAAAAGCCGCCGGAGACACTTGAGTTAATGTGTTAGGGAATTATTATAATGAGTAGCTGTTGTATGTAGTGTGCAGTATTGTTTTAGTTACATGGTTTTATGGGCATCATACCTACCCTAGTACCTACATTTGGCCAGTGGAGGGGGTCAGGGCAATCTAACGGGATCAAATTAGATTTTAAGGCAAGATCCACGCTCTTAGACCCTATGCATCCACGCGTACTTTGATACCTCATAGTAATGTTTGTGGATACGGATGTTAAGAACAAAACAT